>NW_021637846.1:0-140334 GCF_004799145.2 Neltuma alba | reverse complement strand
GGATCCACAAAATAAGATGATTAAGCTGAATCAAAGATGGAATGATTGTGTTGTCCCATGTAGGACATGAATTTATTATTATAGTAATAAGTCACTGCTTGTATAATAGCTTTATTTAGGCCCTGTGCATCAGAAATAAAGATGTTGTAATGACTAATATCTGCTTTGCTTTCATCCGTTACCTTTTCATTTTCCCCGCGATTTAAACAAAATCAATTTTTTTTTTTATAAAAAACGAATGTAAAAAAATATTACAAAAGAATCAATATTTTTTCTTCCTTTTTGGCAATTTAAGCCGTCTTTTTGTCACAAAAGGGAGAACTTCTCATGCATGTCAAGTATTATATCACTAATTATTCTTTTTCTTGTTTAAATTATGAATATATCGAAGCTGATCTCATGACATCACCTTCTCCCCTTTTGCTTTCTTTAATCCATGGCCGAATTCAGGCAAGTGCTGATATTTAATTCAAGTGAGCCATTCACGCTCCATAAATTAAAATCCTCTAAAGGATTTTAATTTTGGCCTCTACTATTTCCGTTGTGATCCTTGCTATCTTACGCAGGCGCAAAAGAGCAGCAAGGATTCAAGGAAACCTTTCCAGCTCGGTCAGCCCCGTGTCTCCCCGTTCGTGCGCGCGCTTGTGTTTTCTCTTCCTACATTCCCTTTTCCCCATCGTTATAACTTATACCGAAAGATTAAAGTACCGAAACTGCCACGAAGATCATGACATGCAATGCTTAAGGACGGAACTTAAATGCCCAACTTTGTGTGCTCAGTATACTTTTTTGAAAATCAAATCTTAACAAGTGAATTTTAAACATTAATATTAATATTATGAGTTTTTATAAATAAAACAATATATCAAAAATTCACATAATTAGTTTTGATTAAAAACAAGCACATTTTCATCCCAAAAAAAAAAAAAAGCAAGCACATTTATATAGCACTAGCGCCAAACATATGAGCTTTTCTCCCCCTCAGTCAATTAATAAGGGATATTCTAGTAACTAGTAAGTACAAATAAACAAGATCCACGAGCATTGCCTCCATCCTGGGGCTCTTACACTTGAAGATAAAGCTTAGAAAACACCATCATAATTTGCCTATATTTTATAAACTAACAAGAATGCTACGCTGACAACGTATAACAGACTATGGTCTATTCATCCATCTTTTCATCCAACGCAGCATCATTGCCGGCTTCGCCCATTTCAACATCACCTCCCCTCGTCTCTGATTCGCTCTCTTTCTTTTCCATCGGACGCTATCACCACACATCTTTCTCTCTTTTTACTACTACATTGTCAGGTTTGCAGTCATCTTGAGGAGTTGAGGGCAATTTGGCGCTAGCAACTTCACTCTCCGATAAGCCTCTGATTTGATACCTGGACTGGGTATTGGCATTTCCGCGGGCCATCATCTTGCTTAGGGGTGACAGAATTTTATTGATGTCTTCACAAACAGTTTCCAGGGTAGGCAAGTTCTTCATACTGACATCAACTGGTCCTCCAGCCAATTCAATGGTGTCTTCCTCCGCAACCCTGCACATCTGCCAATAAAGAGGGATAATTGATGCAGATAGTCAGCGTAGAATCTTTTCCCTACCATTCTGTCTCCTCCATTGCATTATTTAGCAGCTTGTAAAGAGTTTGCAATGCAGTATCTATACCTCATTGTAAAGTCGAACCAATTCCGATCGATTTGGATCACTATCACAAGCAGCAGCCGAAAATTCTTCAGGAGCTGCACAAAATATCAGCCCCAAAATTAATTTATGCATCTCATATTTTTTCATGCGTGAGTAGCAAAAGGAAATGAAAAATGGTTTTCAAGTGAATAAAGTTGTGGAAAAAAAGAGAACGATTACAAGAAAATGATTAGATAAATAAAGAATGACAAAAAAGACACAACTTCAGATTCATAACTGAACACAAATTCGGCAATTGCAGTCACCATGAGACAGCTATTAATGGACAACAATACAATCATACATACCTATTTCTTCTAATTGAGGCAGTTGATCAATCATTTTCCTGTCAATCTCCCCTGATTTATAACTTGAAACATTTGAATCCTTTGTTTCATTTTTAAATTCTACATTCATGGCTTCATTTGTATTATGGTCACCCTGCAAACAGAGTTCGTAGTGAAAAAATGGCAATACATAACCAGAGTTCATTAGAAACAAATCATACGCGTCACAATATTGTATAACATACAGCATCAACTATATCTTCATTTTTAGATAAAGACCTACACATAATTAATTCCAAATAGAACCTAAAATACGAATGATTGCATGAAAGTTTAAGTATATAGTTCATGCCAGAAGTGTAATAGTTAGAAAGGAGATGTGGCGAGTGTTTCCGTTCTGATTGCAGGGGCATTGGCCATTAGAATGCTCGGCGGAGCTGGCACTTTTATTCTCCATCCATGACCTCTCAATTGATTTATTTTTCAAACCACAACACTCCTGGCCCCACCATCCAAAGAGGGAAAACACAAGAAAAAACCATCTCTCAACCACAATGAAAAGTAAGACCCAAGAAATATTAAACTATTAGCTTTTGAAGTGACAAATTTTGTAGCATCTAAAGAGGCAACATAATTAGCTTTGCTCTACACTTTCACCTATACATTCTAAAAGTAAAATATCAAATATCAAATAATAAAATAATTTATACACTCTGAAACATAAAAAACTTACGAAGTATTCTTTCTGGTACTCAGCATAGAGCCCTTTTTCCAACAGAAGAACCCTCTTTTTTACAAACTCAACCTGTCTTCTCTGCATGTCTCTAAAATGATATAATATTGAAGACTCTTGATATAGCTGTGTTTGGTTCCTAGCATCACCAGAACCAGGTGCACCATCAGCTACCATACCATTCCCACCATTTTCCCAGATTGGTTGGCCAGTGCTTCTACGTTTGTTGAATTTGCACCATTTTGTGTCTGGGTACTAACTTGTCCTGGTAATGGTAGATTTACCATGGGAAGATTCAACTCCTGACAGATGACCTCCTGAATCTTTAGATCCTTATCATCCACAATTGCTTGCCACCTTCCATATCCATGCCTTCAAAAGAAGAAGAAGAAAGAAAGAAAGAGTTTTCTTTAATGAACATACCAAAGAATTAATATGTACGCAAACCGATTGATTTTCCAATGGATTTACATATGTCATTAGTGGAAATTTTTTGATGTAGTGAGTAATAGCTCTGGTTATTTGCTCTTCAAGAATTCTTGTTTAGGCAATTCATAACACTCATACATAATGTTTTGATCTAAGATTTCAATTCTTCCATGTTTCTGCAATAGCATATTGCTCCATGGAGCTAAGGTCCAAAATATGGAAGAAACAGGTGTTTCCACAACTCTACCACACAGTCAATTTTGTTTCACTTAGTCCCTATTTCATGGCTACATATCTTTCCCACCTTGCCATCAGGAGATCATGAACACTGTTCAAGAAATCAGACAATAAACAGAACACTTATTTTGCTGCCTACGTAATGCAACTTCCGTTGAATATAAAAATGAAGTAACTTACTTCACACAGCACGCAGTAACACTATATCATGCTCCTCCTTCCATATCTTTCCACCACCCTTAAACCAGGATACCGCAACAAGATGTCATCTGTGTAAAGCAAAGTTCCAGGATCCTTCTCTGATGCAAACTTCACCTGTCATTCCACATCCCCAGGGGGAAAACCAGCATCATCTTCAAGAAAATTAACACCAAAGAAACTGTTTCCCCCATAAAGAAAGGAAAAACTCTAATAGAAGGAACGACTCTCTCATAGAAATGAAATCACAAGCGTGGTTGAGCTTGAGCATAATAAGACTATAACAAGCAGATGAGCATAAAGAAAGTTGCTTTGAAGAACTTACCTTGTCCCTTATCAAGAGAAGAACTGCAATCCTCACTAATACATCATGTATTCTAAGTCCTTCCTTTGGAACACCGTCTAGAACCAAATCATGGACAAAAGCCTTAGATAAATGAAAATATAAAACAAGGGTTAATGTCTACTGAGAATAGAAAAGGTAGCGGAAGAATCCATCACCTGAGAATGTAGGAGAATCAGTTATATCTTCAGCGATATGAGACAAGAAAAGGAATCCATAACTGAAAAAAAAAGAAAGGAAAAAAACTGTATTATCAAGGTATGATACAAACCATTGATAGGCAACAAACTAAGGTGGTTAAAAACGTTTATCAAATTAATGTAGGTCTATTTAACCCTATGGTAAATAATACTCCCTCCGGTCCTCAAAGTAGGAGCTAGATGAAGAGTTTGTTTCGATCTTAAATGTAAAACTTTGATCTCCTTTGCCTGCTATATATATATATATATTAAAATTATCTTTATTGATTGCACACATCAATAGAAGTAGTTCCAATAGAAATGAATAAACTGAGGAATATTTTAGAGGAGCCAATACACTTTTTTTGTTTTTGGGTAAATAACTAAATTAATATACTTAATATGTTCAATTAGTTATCTAACTCTTACTTTCAGGACTGGATGTAGTAGTCTTTTAGGAAAAACGGACAGGTTCACATGCACAGGCATGGTCTCTTCTTTTGCGTACACATCCAGGAACAATATGTATTCATGGGTCAAGACTCATACACACAACATAGGAAAAATGCAAGTCCGACAGAAAATGCAGTAAAAATAAATATTATTTGCCAAACAATATATTAAAAGAGCTGGATGATCAAGAACACCCTAAATATTTGCTCGACCACCCCTGCAGCTTTCAACAATTTATGTTTTTCACACAACCAAAACATTCATATGCAATGATTTTGCAGAAAAACAATACAAAATTCTTATACGCAGTTCACCTCTGTGTGTGTGTGAATCAGTAAACTTAACCGACCTTACCTGGAGAGCATATACACAACATCTAACTCATCGCAAATCCAAAATTATATTCATATTACGACTATTATCTATGTGAATATAACATACATGGGCGCAGATGTCAATTGCCACTCTACATTACCTACCAAAAAATAAACTCTCTAAAGAAAATAAAAAAAGTCTGCAATCAGGCAAAAGAATTAGCACAAACTCGAATAATGAAATTCAACTAATGATAACAAACTCAAGGGAAAAAAAAAAATCTATATAGATACTCTTTGATTTCTTCATATGTCTTCTGTTTCAAGCGGGGAGTAAACTCCTTCCAATCATAATCACCAACTCCAAACCTGTAATTGACTCTTGAAGTGAGATGAACTGGAGATATTGACAGGCAGAACCCTTTCTTCAATACATAAAACCCAAAAACAAAGTTCAGATACAATCATTAACGATAACCTCATCAAAATTTGCACAAATTGAGCCTCTGGCTTTGATTGAAACCAAGTACTCTGAATGATTTTCCTTCACCTTCCATCAAAGGAAGTGGCTCTGTACTATCTGCTGCAAGAGGTTTCAGAGAAACAAACGTCAGAATCATATAAGATAATCAAAATGCATCCACATTAAAATAATTATAAAAGCTCACTGAAGAGAAAGGGGAAAAAAAATACCACGGGCTTTCTTTCTGTAAGGCCTTCTCCCAGAAGTAGTTCCAGTTGAATTTGAATCACCATCAGTAAGGTCTGCCTCATAGTTGTCATCTTCACCATCAGAACTTACATCTTCTAGGCCAGCAAGATCATCCTCCTCAACAGAAGCCATCTGAAACTTGGCAAATACAGACATTGGCTTTAATGATGATGATAAATATGATGGCGATTACAAAGTACAAATAGTGAATGTGAAGCTCCCCTTGATTAAGTACGAATTATCAGCATACCCTATATAAAAGAGCTGCAGGTATTCAAGTAATTTTGTTACATTCTAACTCTCTTCTTCCATGTTTTCCTCGTCATAAACCAATTCTCTCTCTCTCACAGAGCAGAGAGATGGAAAAGAATAATGTGGAGCCTGAAATAGATAAAGACGGTGCTGAGTTGGTGATAGGGGTGAAAGGAGAATACGGCCTAGTACATTATCACATGTTGTGCGATGTGGGAGGAGGGCTGCCAGGGGTATTATAGGGGGAGTGAGATCAGTTTAGGAGGCAGGGTCATTGTGGGTAGGGGGATCCTCACTTTGGGCTTAGTAGAGAATCTCTGGTCTCTGAAGTACTGGGAGAACAATTATTTTTTTACTTTTGTATCTTTTGCATCCTTGCTTACTGAAAACATTGCCTTCTTTTATCATTGTACTGTTCATTTTTCTTTTGAGGACAGGGATATTGCACCATGGTTCATAACTAATACTCCTGTTGTCCTAAATATAGAAGCTAGATAAGTAATTAACATATATTAAAAAAAAAAAAGTTGAAGTTATTCATAAGAAATGTGCATTCGTTTTCCTAGAATGCACCTCACTTTAATCATTTATATTGGAAACTACCTCTATTGATTACACATATTAGTGTGTGCAACCAATATGGGAGGCAAAGGAGATTAAGGTTTTACATTTAGGACCACAACAAACTCCTCAACAAGATATAAGCACAGAACAAGAGAGATAATAAAAATAATTACAGCAAGTAACGTCCTCATTCCACCTGAAATTCTTACGCTTACAGAAATGATGAGAAAGGAAAAATTTTAAACCCAAACAGAAAAAGAGGAAACTGATTTTCAAGAGAGAAAATAGGAACCCTCTTTTGTGCAACAGAAAATCTGGAATTCTGGATATGTGTACGTAAACATCTCATGTATGCATACATACATGCCAACAACAAAGATCAAACAGAATATATAGCACAATTGGATTACTTACACATTTATCATTGAAAACAAGAACCAATCTTAAAATTCGTACAAAGCATATGCCACGGATTCCAAACAGACATACCAGCTTTCGATTTCGCTTGCCCTTGCCCAACGAACTAAACTCTTCAGTTTTATGCTCTTCATATCTGTCTCTCAACAAATCCTCCCAGTAATTTGCCCTATCTGAGTTGTTAACGGTTTTCTTTTTTTCCATTTCTTTTTTCCTTGCCTCCTCTGCTGCAGCCTCAACTTCATCAATATATTCAAAATTTGCCACCTGAAAAAAAATACTCAGCCTAGTCCTAGAAAATGGCAGTGAGCCCAAACAGAAACCCCCCCCAAAAAAATAGTAAAATAGAAAAGAAGATCCTGCACAATTTGGCAAACATTTGCAATACATAGGGAAAGTAATGGTCATCAATTTTGAACCAAGAAATTTCTATTTCAATTCTTTTTTAATTTTAAGAATGAACAGTTTTTGTCCATAAATTACAAGGCACGTCATAGCCACCAAAAAGAACCATGACAAATGGTAATTTGAAAAAATAAAATCCACTGTGTGGGAAAAACGATAATAAATCAAAGATGTTTACAGCTGAACAATGTGTGACCAGCAATTATAAAAAGTTAGGATGCTCTTAGTGCAACCAAAAAAAAAAAAAAATTCAAGAGACAGAGATAAAGAATGTACATACAGACAGAGGCAGAACAAAAGATATGTCAGCTGACAGCTGTATCTAAACTTCTAATGGAAGCATGGGTGAATCGAGTACTAATTAGTGCTTGTTACTTGGTTCCTTCACTCCTAATGCCCTTGCTAATTAATCTTAATCCAGACAGGGGAATCCACGTGGATGTTTATCTATGTACGCAGACACGCATGCGAAAATAACTAAGGAGAAGAAACCTAGTACACCGCCAAGCCAAACCACAAACCCGCAGTGGATAAGACCAAGTGTAAACACAAGAATTGATGTGCATGATGAAATGATAAAACAAACCTTAAATGCCTTCAGAAATCCATCATCATCTTCATCATCCAACACAGCTTCTTCAACGCCAACTTGCTCACGATCCAACAATCTATGAATGAGGAGAATACATCAAATGAAATTTTCTATCACAGAGACACACGATGATTCAAGATTACTGCGGGACTACCTATCTATTGAAGCATCATCATAATGAATTTGGCGGGATTTGCCAGCTTCATCATTCTCATCAGCAAATAACTCCTTTGAGCCATACCTAATGATATCATCCAACTCTTCCTAAAGAACAATCAATCATCAGATAACATCAGATCTTCAAAGCTACAAATTTCACACAAAGAAAAAAGGCATTCAAAGAAGAGAAGGGCAATGCACAAACGAATAAATTCACTAATGAAACCACTAAACCAACATTTGACTTTAACATTTAAAAATAGAAAAAAGAAAGAAAGAAAGCTATCTCAACCAAACGGCATATATATAGTAGTATTTACGCTCCCTAGTCAAGAACAAGTTTTTTTATTAAGATAAAAAAAAAGCACAAGAGAAGAAAATACCACATTACTGGTAAATTACACACGCAAGGCTCTGCTAAAAGAGAATTATTTACCTGATTAATGTTTTGAGCCTTTAGCCTTCCAACAACCAAATGTTCTAACACCATTTTCTTCTTAGTCATTTGCATCATCCTTTCTTCAATGGTTCCTCGTGTTATAAGCCTATAAATCAACACCTGAAACACCAGATAACTCCATGTAAGGAAACAGTGATAATCAATTATACATCGATTAAAATGAATTCTAACCTTGTTAGTTTGTCCAAGTCGGTGAGCTCTAGCCATAGCTTGTAGATCAGCATGAGGATTCCAATCACTACAAAATGAGAGTTCATTGGCCTAAAATAATGATTTTAAAGGAGAACTGGATTGCAGAATGGAAAACAGAAATAAAATTGTTATCCCATGAAGAGTTAGTTAAGGAAAGAGCCCAATGATGCCATACAATCCTTGCATTTGACATCACTTGGTAACATAAGGCTCTTAAGAAGAATGCATCAAGACCTACTCCTTGTCCAGAAGTGATTGAGCCACAATGGGGACGATTTAGATGTACCTATTGGTCTTCAAGACGGGGTAAGTCATGTACTCAACACCTACTGGGGTTTTTGTACCTTACGATAAATTATCACCTCTTCACAGGAGTTTTGTTACTAGTATCAAGAAAGAGAAGATATCAAACAGTAATGCTATTCAAACATACTAGTGAAGTTCTTGCTTAATCCAAGTGGACAACAGCTATTGAAACAGTAATGCTCATTTCATGACAGAAGTGCGATATTTTTCATTAAAAATATCTTTTCAGAATTAAAAAAAGGGGAAAAAAGCAAAAATAAAATGTAGGTTCACCTGTCATAAATAATAACTGTGTCAGCAGTTGCTAGGTTTATTCCCAATCCTCCAGCTCTGGTAGAAAGAAGAAAGCAAAATCTTGAGGAATTTTTGGCATTAAACCGATCTATCCTGATCTGTCTTTCAGCTCCAGCAACCTTGCCATCTATCCTTTCATACTGCCAATTCTGTTTTTGAAATGAAAAACAAATGGAGCATCATACAGAAATATGAAAGTTCACAATAGCGCAAATAACCTCATCCAAATACCTTGTAAGAACAGTAATCTTCTAACAGGTCAAGCATGTGCTGAAATTGTGAGTATATGAGGACCCTATGTCCTTGCTCTTTAAGCTTCACCATCATCTTGTCCAACAATTGCAACTTCCCTGATGACTCTAGCAGCTGTCTGCCAGAGTGAAAACAAAATAGAGGAGAAAAGGAAATCAATATATATAAGCTACTAGAAGTCACAATTTCACAAAGCCCTAAACAAAGCAGCTTTCAGCCTTCGGGACCAAGATCTAGTTACTGCTAGAGACTAAGAGTGCCATGTGTTTCAGCTCGGCTAAACAAGCCCATGTAAAAGAACATGTACTGCCACAAAAGAACTCGGAGAAATGACATAAGAACAGAGGGCCTACTTGTATGATTCTTTTGGATCTTCAATATCTGGCTCAACTCCTTCCAACATGTAAGGATGACAACATAGTTTGCGCAATTCCATAACAACATTGATAAGAGAAATCTGATTAAAAAGCATCCAGCAACAATAATAACATCACTATAAATTACAACCAAGAAGTTTTCCATCAAATGTTATAAAGCTAAGAATAAGACCAGAATATCAAAAGGATCAGGTTCAATGAAGTATCAATCTTACCTGTGCACCACCACGACGAGTTAATATTTGATAATTACGCGTCAAAATTGCCTTGTAATACTCTTTCTGTTTGCTGCTTAGCTCAACTCTTAAAATAAGTTCCTTTTTAGGAGGTAGCTCCTTCATGACATCTTTCTTCACTCCTACAGGGGCACCAAAATTTTAAATCCACATTTGGAATACAGCAGTTATTCAAAAACAAATCATCACGTTAGTTTGTTACAAGAATTATGAAGTTTTAACCAACAGAGACCCTACGAGTCCTCTAGTAATTTCCCCTTAATACCAAATCACCAAAAGGACTGAATGGTTGGAATCCCAGGCAGCCTCATCCACAAGTAAATAAAACAACTAGATCAAGCCAAACAAAACTAATAACCAAGAATGAGAGACTGAAGATGAGTGTTACATTCTCTTGCAGCAAGAAAAGTCAGGAGGGTGTAAATCTTCTAGGATAAGTTTGATATGGCTCGTTCTAACAAAAACTGCAAGCATTCTTTTTCGGGTATAAATATAAGCCTATATGCATAATAGGACCAACACTATGAGCAAAAGTGTGCCTTGTTTCTCCAACAAATTGCAGACAAAGCAACAACTACGGGTACAAGGTTACTATAGAGGATATAAAATGAGAAAGGAGGGTTTATATTATTAAAAAAAAAAAGTCATGGGCCTTAACCTAATAGCTTAAGCTTTTGGGATGAAATCCTGACATAATAAAGCTTCATGACCAAAATGGCCAGAAACTGATCCAAGCAACCCTCCTAACCAAATTATGTCTTACCAGAATGTTTTTCAGGCCTATGCTTCGTTCACACATTAAGTCCAAAGGACATTTAAGTGAGGGTGCAAGTTAGAGAAACAAATCAAGTCAACCATCATTCTATAAGACACTGCAAGAACTATCACCAAAGTTGATTGTTACAGCTAGCACCATGCAAGGTTCACCATCATTCTATCAAAGAACTTAGAAGAAGGCAACATAAAATCCAATCACGAAACGAGCAAGACTAACAACATAAACCAACACAGCCTGCACTGTGACAAAAACCGGACAAGCAAATGAGGTGCAATAAGATCATATTCAAGTTTGAGATGTATACTTCGAAGGAGATGTGGAGCCAACATTCTGTGAAGCCTTGATATCTGCTCCTCCTGATTAATATCTTTGAACTCTTCCTGGAACTCCTCTAAGCTTCCAAACTACCAGAAGTAAGCATTCCATAAGATAATCGACATTCATTAGCAAGATCAGAAACTCTTTTCCTCATAGTATTAACATTATACTAACCTTCCCAGCATCAAGGAAGTGCATTAGCATAAAAAGTTCATCCAAATTGTTCTGAAATGCACCAGACAAGTTGTCATAAGTAGGTTTCACCCTTCAGTAAATAATTTCATCATACGCAACCAGACTAACAGTCACTCATACGCATTCAAGGTTATGATGCTTAACAGACAAGTTGCCATGGGTAAAATCAAAAAAGTTAATCACACCATTTAGATGAGTAGGTCTGCTGGCTGAAAATCCAAACCAACACTAGGAGTACCCAAAATGAATTAAGTTAGCCACGTTAAATGCCAAAAAAAAAAGGAAAAGAGGCGATCAGATCCAAATACCATTATGGCTATCAAAGTGAAGCAATGATATACAAACAGACATCTCTCATATGTACAAATATGAATTTAGTGAGTGTTTCGTTTTTAGCATGTCAAAAGCCCGTTTCTCAATTTAACTATAATTTAATGACAAAAGGAAATGTATAAAGATATAAATTAAGATGAATTAATATCTACAAACTTTTATAGAAATTCTGTGAAACTTTCCAAAAAAAAAATCGTGATTGCAATAGCTGCATCTGTAACATCCGAACATGAAGAAACCACAATTTAAACCCATGGTCTTTATGTTATTCCATTACTTAACAAATTAAAAGAGAATAATATCCACATCATACGAATAATATGAATTCATATAGGGCATTCCTATAACCATACGTTATGTGTTTGTGCGTAAAACAGAACTAAGTAAAAGAACTATCAGCAGAGACCCTGCACTTATGCTAGACATACTTTGTAATCAAGAACTCAATATGAAATCATTAGGCAATAAGGCGAAAAAGAGAGATTCCGTTTCTACCAAGAAATTACTACCCAAATAAAATCATGCAGTGAATGAGCTATGGCACAGTGCATCATCTAAAAGAAACCTGAAGAGGAGTCCCAGTCAAAAGTACACGATGTCTGCTTGAATATTGCTTCAATGAAGAAAATAATTTTGAATCCTTATTCTTGAGTCGGTGACCTTCATCAACTATCTGCATATAGGTATTGATGTTCGAAAGCATGCAGAAAACATTGAGGTTAGATAGTTCTAAAGAATAACGGTAGTGTTACTGTATTTTACTATGATGGCAAGTCGAATATTACAATGCAGTCCCACATTATAGGTTTCAACGATGCAGAGTCAAAGTTGATCATTTCGTATGATGTCAAAAGGACGTCAAATTTGATCCTATCTTGCTTGCTTTCACTGACTATTTTGCCATGTCTCTTTTTCTTGATCTTCTTCTGTTTCTTTGGAAAGTAAAATTCATACTCTCTTATAACAGCTCGAGCTTGAGCAGATCCAACATACATAACCTGCAGAAAGGAGCATATAATTAAAAGAATGGCTACAAAATAACACGAGCTAGGAATTCCATCTACATACAACATTCATTTGAGGTGCCCATGTTGCAAATTCACGTTCCCAGTTTCGGAGAGTTGACAAGGGAGCAACCACTAAATGGGGAAACACTCTCTCTTCAAAAAGAGATGCTAAAAAAGCAATACTTTGTATGGTTTTGCCTGCAGACAAACAACTCGACAATCAACATGCAATAATATATTTCTTCTTGATGCTTGATCCTCCAATTTCATGGGGCAAGAAGACAAACAGTAAAAAGAGGCAGTAAATAGTAGAGAATAAGATAAATAAACAGAGACTAAATACCTAGTCCCATTTCATCAGCAAGTATAACATGAGTTTGCTTAGACCAGGAGAAACGTAAGAAGTTCAAGCCTTCAAGCTGATATGGATGTAGGGTGCCTTCATTTACATCAAAATGAAATCACGTGACCTAGATGATCTGAATTTGAAGCATGTTATTGCCAAAAGTAGGGATAAGTGAAAATAGCATACCGCCTGAAAGAAAGCTGGGGCTATGTTCATAGTGTTGAAATTCTTTCAGCTGCTTTTTTTCTTCGGAACCATCCTTACCACTACTTTTCTGCTTACTAGAAGCACTTCTCCTAGACCTTGACTGAAATTTGGTAAATCTTTCTATTTCTGGCTGGAATGCAGAAATGTCAGACTCAGACTCCCAATAACATTCATCATATGGAAGCTCTTTCCATTTCACAAGATACTCCTTCTCATCATCACGACCCCTGAACTATTAAAAATGCATTTATAAGAATATAAGCATTGTTTGATTCCTATTGAGAAGATGGCACAAAAAAATCACTACTGACAATGATTTAAGAGGTAAGAACCCAAGCATTATTAAAAAACAAAAATTTTCAAATAACTAGACCTATAATTTGCAAACTTCAGAAACTAATATGTCGCACATAACTTTTATTTCAACATCTGATCAGCCTGAAAGGGAAGTATGACAGTTTTGACCTAACTTAATACATCAATACCAGCATAACTCTCACTAAACTATCTCAAATTCGCTCATGGCCTTGAATAAATGAATAATAGCTCAGTCTACTAGAATAAAACCCATTACATATTGTTTTGCACATGAAGGAGGCAGATAAAAATTCCAAATATTTGAACCTGCAAGCAAGTATACGATCAACCATGGTCCATTCAGGTCGAATGGCAACAAAGTCATCCTCAGTAGTATTTGCAGATGCCATTTGACGGTGGAAGTTGTTCACTTTGGTCTTCAGACGGGGATGTGACTTGAAGGCTTTCAGAAACTCTTTCTCTGAAACCCTAAATAAGAAGACATGTAGCCAGTAAGTAGCAATGCCCAAAATGATCATATGATTCAAAGAAGAGAAAATCTCAAGAAAGGGTGCTCAGAAAGCTAAAATTAACACTCAAAACTATAAATTTGGAATGATTCAGAAATGGGAAGAATTGGAGAGAACAGTGGAAAGCATTGCAAAAGGATCATCAAAATTCAAAAATTCCAAAGCGTAAGAAATTATGTGAAACTGGGACTTAATGAAGAAAAAGTTTCCTAAATTTACCACGTGCAGTGCAGATATGAAAGTCCCTTCCACTTCACAAGATACTGTTTAACAAAAATTTGCTTTGAACACGGTTTTGAGGCCTCACCATCACCAGCTACAGTTGGGCGCATTTCACAATCTAATATCTTCTCAATATCACTTAATGGGCTAACCTGCAAAAGCAAGAACTATGAGTCTAGACCTTTCATCAAGGATAACAGTACTATTATTAACCATGAAATATTGTGGCTTACACATTCAGGGCATCTCCAATTATCTGGAAGTGGAGGTTTAAGTGGTCGAAGTAAACACTTAGGATGGAAAGCATAAGTACAAGTTTCACAGCTAAGAAGATCTTCACTTTCTCCACAGGCTTGGCATGAATTCTCTTTCTAGTGGAAGGGATAGCACATCAAGACGAGGTGGAAAAATTCAATATTTCAATTACTAGTCTAAAACAAGGACACTAAATATAAGTAAAGAAGATGCTACTTATAAAACAATGAAAAATACCAAACATTCACGGATTAGAAAATAATAATTCTAATTCATCGGCACTGTACCATATGATTCCAACTACCCAATCAAAAACATAAAATGCAAGTGAAACATCTTATACTTACAATAATATAGCTCCTCCGAGTTTACTGGAAGTGAATAAAACTAACCCTGGTAGCGGATCACATTTTAAAAGTAGAAAAGGGTGGCTAGTTACAGTTGTTATATTGAAGGGGGAAAGCATTCATTACAGGCATATAGAAATAATCTTCCATCTTACTACTTAAAAAGACAACTCTATGTTTGAAATGAATCATATGAAATGCTTCCAATAATTAATCTACACGTTTGATCCCAAACAGCACTATATTAGAACCTAAATTTTAAGGAGAAAGGTTTCCTCCACATTTCTATCCAATCAATAGTATGTCAGAATTCTCAATGTCTTTGGAATCATAAAGGAATACCCCAAGTTTGGCTGCATATTCCATGACAGGCAACAACAAAAATAGTCTCACCAATCAATATCAGTAGGTCAAACGATTACTAATGTCTTTAAATTCATGCAGGACGTCTTTCGTTGGGCAGCATGTTCCATGATGCAACAATAACACAATCGGGAGCATATGGGTCTTTATGTACACTAATTATACTTTAAGTCATCCAATAAGCACTATATTCAAACATCATTTAAGGTGAAGAAGGGATAGAATTGATACATGGGAATTAGGGAACAGTTAGTGAAATAGTAGGGAGGTGGTAGTTTGGGAATATAGTGTAATATCCTTATAAATAGGGGCAGAACAGATGTATTGAGGAGTCTTTGTGAAATCAAATATCAATTTCCTTTCCTTTTCCTATTCTACATGTATCGACAAGAAACAGAAATCACACTTAAATCAAATGAAAATCATTAATGCAGAAGGGTGTAAAGTAGCTCACAGTATCACTTCTAACTATCCTCTCAAAATTTTCCTCAGTTCTACCAGGTTTCCCAGGCAAAAAGTCAGCTTCATCATCTGACTCATCTAGATTATACACTGGCTTGCGATCTGATCTTACACGAAGTCTCTCAACCAGGCTACTCATTTTCTGCAAGGAACAAAGAAATTCTACTGTAAAGCTAAAAGTAACATTACAATAATTTTCTATCAAACAAACCTTCAATAGAAAATCAACTTCTGGAATGAAACCAGCAATTGTTCGAGGAAAAATTTATGGTACATTAGTTTGACATGGTGCCTATCAGTTGTAAGTTTATGCTCTGAATTGAAAAGGAACAAAATCACAGGAGCATTCAATCCAGACATAGGAATTATTGTGTTTGGTATACTGGCTCATCATACGAACAAGTTAACATAAATCAAAATAATCTGTTCCTTACTACTCCAAATAAACCAAATTTACCCATATCACTAGGCATATATGAATCCATTCTTGTGGCAGAAATGTCAATGACAAGATTTAAAAACAATGAACCAAAGGGTGAAAACTTACGGTTGCCAGGTAATTTGTTAATTTTCAGAACAAAATACAATTTAGAAATAGATTAACTTTGCAAAAAAAAACAAGATTTCAAAGTGAATCTTCCAATTGTTACTGTGAGATGTGTTGATCAGATGTATAATACTTGTGCATAAATGATTCTTAAAAATCTCCCAACTCAATGAATAATTGAGAACTTGTATTGCTTCTATCATTTCAAGTATACAATCAGATGCATTATTTCTCAAAGTATGAGAGTTGAACCATATCTTAAGGAAAAGGTCTTTCAAATCAAATAGATCCAAAATATTTTCAAATAATGACAGAGTTAGAGTCCCAAACAGTATAGCCAATGAATATGGCTGCTAATGGCAGCAAGAATCAAAACCCCTATGGAGCCATGGAGGCCGGCATGGTAAGAGTATATTGAGGCATGACAGCCAGTTCAGAAAATGTTGTTAAATGAAAATTAAAAAATTATTAAAACAAACACGAGTGCTAGCACAACAAAGTCAAATAAACAGGAAGGGTATAGCAATCTTAACATGAACACAAGGGGTCTACAAAGTGAGAGTCACCCTTATGCCCCAAATTATCAGCCCCATCGTTGCTTTCACCATTACCAATGAAATTAAGACTTCTCATTTTCATTACATGTTGTAGCTCTTAAATTGCCATCATCAATGTCATTTTACAGACAATGGACAGACAGATTAGAGGTTCTAAAGGGGGGGAAAAGGTTAAAATATAACAAAGATATTAAAAGGGTAAGAAAACAGGCTTGATATTAAAGGATAGCTGTAAGGACACGAACGATTCAATCAGATCTGTTGAGATTTAAGGCATGAGAATCCTTCAACAGAACTCTAAAGTAATCCTTACTAGGAATTCAAGAACGGGGAAAAAAAATATTTGTTCTGGAGTCTTCTCTTCTTCACCTTCACCACTTCACCAAAGGTAATGCCAATGGACCCTATTTCTCCTGACAATAAGCCCATTGGCTGGCAGTGAGAAAAACTTGGGTAGAGATTTGAGAAATCTCATTTGCCCACAATTTTCAACAGGAAGTCCAATATATTTAAAGGCCACCAATCATAGTGGCTGCTGCAAGCCTACAACCCAGCCATGTTGAGGTTGTCACATCTCGGGGGTTTCACACTAGGAAGGCCCTGAACCACTGGGACTGCACAAGCAAATGTGTTCGGCTACCAGCAAAGTAATAACCATCCCCAAAGGGGCCAGGCGAAGTAATATGCACTCCTACGAGATCTTGTATACTGTGTCCAATCCTGATTAACAACAATAGTTGCAAATCCCCCCCCCTTTTGGTCTTTTGATAAGTAGAGCTAACAGTGTAGCAGTTTGACAATCGGCCAATGGAGCTCCACTGCCTTTAGTGAGGGTCAAGCTGCAGACCTTAACCAAAGGGTGGTCTAAAGTACAAACACCAATTGCGCATGTGTTCCGAAATCAATTTCTTTCCCTTCAGAAGAAACGTATAATTTATTACCCAATAGTAACGTGATAATAATCATTGTTAAATAATGAGAGGAAACTACATGGAAAAGCCATTTCGAATATCAAATCAAATAAGGAAGAAAAACCTATATTTAATTGTCTTAATATCCATATCATTTAAAAAGGCCCAGGAGGTTGTGAGCTTGAAAGAGATCACCTGGGAGAGGAGTGAGTTAGGATAGGTTTTCTCTCTCTTGGGACTCGTGCACGTTTTTCTTACGCTACGGCAAACTCAGGTCAGCGGAAAGTTCCCCCTAACCGACCTCCGACAGATGAGAACAAAGAAAGGAACAAAAAGAAAAAGGTGGAAGAACCTCTTACTGCCATAATGGACGATCAGATGGAGGATAAACTTCAGGATAACGAAGGTGATTTCGCCGACAAAGCTAAGTCAAATGTTGAACACAGAGACACCGAAAAACCTTCGAGTACATCGAACCGAATTCCATCCTACAGGGCTACATTAATGGGTTTTAATGGAGTGGCTCATGGAGACTGCCCTATGGATGAAGATGACCTGTTCAATGCAGAACGGGAGATGTTTTGGAAATTGCCAGAAGGATCAGAAGAGGTCCAGAAGATGATGGAGGTGTACCCGGTGGTACCTATCACTCAAGAAGAATTTAATGAATGGTGTGAACCATGGAACTATACCCTGATTCTGACGACATTAGGAAGGAGATTTAATCTTTTCATGCTAAGAGACTATTTCAAGAAATTGTGGGGCTTCACTTCCTTCGACCTTATTGACCTACCAAATAATTACTTCCTTGTTAAGTTCACAGATCCAGATCAATGGCGGCAGCACTACAAGAAAGTCTTATGCGAGGGTCCATGGATAGTAAAACAACACTCAGTTTTAGTGCAAAGGTGGTCCCCTTATTTTAATCCGTATCGCAATCCGCTCGGACGCGTGGCCACATGGGTTCGTATTCCAGATGTTCCCATGCATTGTTATAATAGTCATTGCATCAGAAGAATCGGAGACAGAATCGGTCGAACCCTGAAGGTAGATCTAAATACTCTAGCTGACTTCCAGGTTAAGAACTCAAAGGTGGAAAGAGGTAAGTACGCAAGAGTGTGTGTTGAGCTGAATCTTCAAAAGCAACTAGTTCCTAAAATCATCGCTGCGGGTGAGATCTTTAACGTAGAGTACGAAGGGCTTGGGTTGATATGCTTTGCCTGTGGAAGATACGGCCATCGAAGAGAATCATGCCCTTGGAAATGTAGTTCTAGCTCTCAGTGCCAAGGAAACACAGGCACCAGACCAGTAGTGGTGAATCCGGTAAGGACGCCGGAGAAGAAGGCTGCCGAAGAAGAAGATCAGTTTGGGGCCTGGATGATTAACCCACGATTAAACAGGTCTCGGATATCGAGAAGAGTTGACCAGAAAGAAAATCAGAAAAGAGGAGTAGGATCTGACAGAAATCCAAAGACCGTAGCCCCTGTTGCCCAGAAATCGCGATTTTCGGTGATTGAGGACATGGAAGGAGATGAAGACTTCGAAGTAGAAGATACTTTAGGTAAGGTGGAAGGAGAAAGTAACACTGACAAGCAGGAAAAAGCAGTAGTGCTCTTCAGGGAAAATACGGCAATGGCGGCAAGGGGAAGGAATGTGATGCGGCTTTCGGGAAGTGTGGGAAAAAATGTCTCAGCTAAAGCAAAGGTCTCTTATAAGCCGAAAGGGAAGGAGAATTACAAACCAGTAGATGGGCCTGGGACAGGTAATGGGCCAGAAACAAAGAATGGGAAAGACATGTTGCGTATTGGGGCTAAGGCCACTCAATTGGGCCAGAAAAGTCAGAAGGTGACAAAGGCAGAAAGAGCCCACGTGGTCGTCCAAGGCTGTTTGGAGAACAAAGAGGTGAAGCAAGATAGAGCCCAATCAGACAAAGTCCAAAGTTGCAACCCCACGGAAACACCAAATGAATATCTTTCTCTACAAGGCAGGGGCATTAGTTATGAACAAACTTTAACCAGCAATTTGCAGATCCCTTATAACGTGGGTAACCCGAAGCCACCTGATCCCGTGATTTCCAACATTGAGGTGCTGAATGATGTGGAAGATGAACAACTGTCTATGGTGGCAGAGACACAAGATGTGGGGGATGAAGTGGAGGATGGCAACACCCCACAACAGTAAGTGTTTACGTAATTGTCCCTCAATGTTTATTAATGATTGTTGCATCCTGGAATTGTAGGGGAGCCGGTAGCCGAGCTTTTCCCTTTTTAATCAGAGACATTGTTAAAAAATACAGAATTGATATTTTGTGTTTACTGGAGCCTCGTATTAGTGGTCAACGTGCGGAAAAAGTGGTCCGATCACTTGGGTTTAGTCACTGGATAAGAGTGGAATCTACAGGTTATTCTGGGGGTATCTGGTTACTATGGAATAGTGTTGAATTTGATGTGCAATATTTACATTCAAATGTGCAACTTCTTCACTGTCTTGTTTTAAATCGGAGTACAAGCTCTACCTACTTCTTGTCAGTGGTTTATGGGGAAACCTGCATGAGAAATAGAAAACTTCTCTGGGATTCTATTTGCTCAATTTCTCCTACATGTTCTGCACCTTGGCTGCTTTTGGGAGACTTTAATACTTATCTCTCTCCGTCTGATAAAGAAGGAGGTAGTGAGCCAAGTTGGGAGTCTATGAAAGCTTTTAGAGAGTGTATTGAACATTCGGGTCTTATTGAGGCAAGAGTTCAAGGAGACAAATTCACTTGGGAGAGGACAGGCTTACGAGAGAGGTTAGATTGGGCTTTTAATAATGCTAGTTGGGATTGCATGTTTCCACACTCTCTGGTCAGCCACAAACTCAGATTTAAGTCAGATCATCGAGTGGTGGTGGTGAACTCTTCTCCTTCAGAGCATAGAACTTCTTTTGAGAGGAAGTTTTCCTACCAAGCAGCTTGGAGTATAGAAGAAAGCTTCCAAAATCTAGTCGTAAATGCTTGGCAAGATAAAGATTGGAGAAATGGGCTAACAGAGTTTCAGGTTGCAACAGCAGAATGGAATAAAAATAGGGAGGATAATTTCTCTTGGAAAAAACAGAAGCTGATTAGACGACTAGAGGGAATTGACAAACAAAGAAATATTAAGGATCATTCAGGGCTAAGGAAATTGGAGCAGAGGTTATGGACCGAATTTCATAAGTTGGGGGCCCAAGAAGAACTTATGTGGTTCCAGAAGTCAAGGTGCAAATGGCTCAAATGGGGAGATAGAAACACAAAGTTCTTCCATGCTTCTACAATTATCAAAAGGAAAAAGCAAAGAATCACGGCTTTGCAGGATGATAATGGGCAGTGGGTTGATAATCCACAGATTTTAAGTCAAATGGCTGGAAATTTTTTTAAAGCACTCTACTCATGTGATGACCAAGTGGGTAATTCTGAAGGGTGGTGCTCAAACTTTCCAGTGCTTAGCGCCTTAGAGCTACAAAGATTAGCAAGAAGGGTGAATAAAATAGAGATAAAAAATGCTGCTTTTGCCATGAATGCCTTTAAGGCCCCGGGACCAGATGGGTTGCTACCACACTTCTTCCAAAGCCAATGGAACCGTATAGGTGACAAAGTGTGCAGCATGGTGGAGGAATTCTTTCAGTTCCCAGGAAGGATTAAAGATATTAATCAAGCCAAGATTGTGCTCATTCCAAAAGTTGAACATCCAACTTCCCTTAAGGAGCTACGACCAATCTCGCTATGCAATGTGAGTTTCAAGATTGTTACGAAACTCTTAGCTAACAGACTGAGGGAGGTAATGGACAAGCTTGTTAGCCAGGAACAATGCAGTTTTATAGCTAATCGTTCGAGCTGTGATAACATCATCATAGCTCAAGAAGCGATCCACACCATGAGGAAGCGTAATCAGAAGAAGAGTTATGTAGCAATTAAAGTGGATATGGAGAAGGCTTATGATAGGCTAGATTGGAATTTCATCAGGGATACTCTTAACTGTTTGAAATTGGATGCGAATATCATCGAACTTATCATGGAAAGTATCACTTCAACAACCATGTCAGTCCTGTGGAATGGTGAGGAAGGGCCGGAATTTAATCCTACCAGAGGTATCCGCCAAGGTGACCCATTAAGCCCATACATATTTGTCTTATGTATGGAGCGACTCAGTCACCTGATTAAGAAAGAATGTGAAGCAGGAAGATGGGCTCCCTTGAAGCTTACTAGAAAAGGACCAAATATTTCACATCTGTTCTTTGCAGATGATCTACTTTTGTTTACTGAAGCAACAAGGGAACAAATGTATGAAGTTAGTCAAATTATGACAAGCTTTTGTAAAGTTTCCGGGCACCGGGTTAATCTTGAGAAGTCAAAGATGTTCTGTTCTAGAAACATCCACTTTAACAGAGCTGCCGAGCTAAGCCAAGATTTGGGTATTGGGATCACAGCAGACTTGGGAAAATACTTGGGAGTACCCATTATTCATGATAGAGTTAAAAAGGCTACTTTCTATCATTTAATTCAGAAGACCCAGAGAAAATTATCCTCCTGGAAAGGTAAAATGTTAAATATGGCTGGAAGAACAGTGCTGGTGAAGTCTGTTTTATCTGCCTTACCTAGCTACCAAATGCAATCCTTGATGCTACCGGTAGGCACAATCTCTGAAATTGAGAAAATCAGTCGAAGGTTTCTATGGTCCCAGGATGAAGAAGTAAAGAAGCTACACTTGATCTCTTGGGACACGATAACTTTGCCTAAAAATGAAGGAGGATTAGGCATTAAGAAGCTTGCTGCCCAAAACAAGGCCTTCATCATGAAGCTGTGTTGGGGTCTATTAACCAAACCTCATGCTCTCTGGGTTAAATGTCTAAGAGGAAAATATCAGTGTGGTGATGGAGAAATACCTAATGTCTACAAGAAAGCTAATGTATCCAGAACATGGAGAGCTATTGTAGAGGTCTGGGAAGCTTTCTTTTCCAAGATTGGAAGGAAGATACAGAATGGAGAAAATACCAGTTTTTGGTGGGATTTGTGGACTGGTTTAGACCGACCGCTTGTCTCTTGGGTAAACAATCAGTGTAAGATTAAGAGTATGGATACGGTGAAAAGCCAGGTGACAACAGGGGGAAACTGGAACACCAAAGCATGGCAGGGGATCTTACCGTACTGGATTATTAATAAAATAACCAGAATTTCACCACCAGGAGGAGAAAGGAAAGATTGCTATTGGTGGAGGCCGGCCAAAGATGGCCAATTTTCGGTCAAATCTGCCTATGAAGCCATCATGAGCAAAGAAAAGGCAAATGACTCGAATCTTTGGGGTAGAATATGGAAATGGCCGCTGCCTGAGAAAGTCAAGCATTTTATGTGGCAAGTGTCCCATGAGCGAATTACCACTAACTCACTCAGATCAAAGAGAGGTTTAACAACATCAAATGAGTGTCCTTTTCAGTGCAAAAGAGAGGAGAGTATAATTCATATATTGAGAGATTGTCAAAGAGCACAAGAGTTGTTGTCCGATATTTTAAATCCTAACCTTTACTCTCGTTTTTTCTCTGGATCTTTACAGGACTGGCTTAAGTGGAATAGCAAAAATCGCCCAGGACGAGGAGTCTACCGTAAGCATAATTGGATTAAGGTGTTTAGTCTTGCTTGTTGGACGATTTGGACCTCCAGATGTAAATTTGTTTTTGAAGGCAAAACAAATACCCCAAGAGAACTGGGGTACAGGGTCCAGCATCTACTCATGGAGCAAATAGTGGGAGACCAACTCAAACATCAGATCTTTCAGTTTGCAGGTAATCAAGAAGTATCCTGGACACCTCCACCACAGGGAGCTATCCGCATTGATGTGGATGGCTCAGTCTGGAATGATCAACACGCAGCATGTGGAGGTCTCATCAGGAATAGCGATGGTGATTGGGTGGTCGGATTCCAAAAGAATATTGGCATTTGCTCAGTTACAGAAGCAGAATTGGTGGCAATCCGAACAGGCCTTGAAGTCGGGAAATTATATAATTATTCCATGGTGGTGCTATACTCTGACTCAATGGATGCCCTTAATCTGATTGCCAGAGAGTGCGCGGCAGACCACCCCTTGAGGATGATTATCACAGATATTAGGGAGTTGATATTTGCTCAGGAAGGTATAGAACTGCATCATGCTAGCCGTAATACTATAAGGTGCGCTGACTACCTGGCGAAGGAGGGACACGGACAGGCGTTCGGTGTCAAGTTGATCACAGATGTACCAGGCAGATATGCTGACTTGATTCTTCAGGATAAGCCAAATGGCTTGGGCTGACGATCTTCTTTGTCTTTTTCCTTAGTCGCTTGTTTTGGCGTCTAGTGTTTATTTTCTTATCCGTTGTTTCAAGCTTAGCTTGTCTTTGATGTTCCAAAAAAAGAAAGAGATCACCTGATGCCCATTTGTAATACACTTGAGGTCCATATATCTACGTTTGTCAAATTCCTCCACCAGGAAAAATCATTGTTTTACTTTTAAAAAGTAATCCTATGATAATTACAATAAGTGAAACCACCAATCAATGATAAATAAAAATGAATATAGGCACCAGTTAGTACATATGAATGTAACATGTATTCAAACAAACACATGGATAATTATAGTGGACTTTTCTAAGAATGTCGATAGTAGAGAAAATGTAGAAAACCCCTCACTTTAATTCCAAAAACAAATGCTGAAAACCAAATTGCTTGTGCCAAAAGCAAATAAAGAATTATCACCGATCACGTAGATTCAAACGGGCAAGCATTTGCGAAAGCTTCAGTAACACAAATAGATGCAGCATATTCATAGAACAGCGAATTATACCCCGGTAACTAGGTATGCCGTATCAATCGCATTTAATAACATTCAAAAAAGAGAGGGAAAAAAGAAACACACACATTGTTTGAAATAGAACCCCCAGCGCGATATCGAATATAATAATTTAAGATTGTAATGATACAACTAAACAAGGGAATAGGGAAAAAGAAAAATGTGCTTATAATTTGCATGCGAGTGCACACTAAACCCCCCTAGCAATTAACGGTGGCCAGACGGCAATTGTTGAACAAGCATGACATCATCTGTGAACACTTCCAATATCCCAAGATAAGGCAGAACCCTAGATTTTCAGAGCTCGCTTGCCGCTTTTAAATTTTTCTCGGAATGAATTACAAGACTACTCAGCGGGATTCGTAAGCTATCAGTCATAAAACTAACGAGTGTTGGCGAGTAATGTGTAATAAAGTGCAAGAATTACCGGTAAGAACCGGATCTGGGCACCAAAGCCCCAGAAATTCGCGGGAAACCCAAGCTGGAGGGGGCAAACTAGCAAGAAAGGAAAGGCGGTCGAAGAGAAACGGATGCAACACGGACCGCACTGACCAGGATTAATTCCTGTAGCCAGAGAAATAAAAGAAAATGTAATATATATACGCACACATAATATATATTTAATTTGTTTATAAGTATATGATCCTAATCTACTTTATTTTTTTAAAAAAATAAGATAGCTCTTATAGTATATCTTAAATGTTTAGTTAATACATATGATTAATAAGGATGTTTTAGAGAATATAATACCTATTTATTACAAATAAATAATTTAATTAATTTTCTTAATATAGTCAAATTATTCAACTAACTCTTATATTTAAGATTTAAGGTACTATTTTGTTTTGCCAACTAAGAAAATGTATTTTATATATATACACACACACAACAAAAAAAATTACGTAAATCATATATATGTACTCCTCCGGTCCTTATTATAAGACCCAATTTGACTTTTTATTTGGTCCTAATTATAAGACCCAATCCATTTTGTCTCTTATATTTATGCATTTTTTTCCAAGATAATCCTTTTAATAATGATAGTTTTAACCAATATACTTAATTAGCAAGGATATTTTAGGAATGACAACACTTATTTATTATAAATAACCAACTTAACTTACTTCCTTAATCTCCTCAAATAAGTCAATTGGGTCTTATAATTAGGACCGGAGGAGTATCATGCTTACATATGTGTTTATATTTATAAGAATGTTTGAAAATATTTTTAAGGAAATGTTTTATTTTTTATATAATAAAATATTTCAAACTATAACATTTAGACTGTATTTTTATATCATATAATGCGAAAATGCTAATTTGCAGTGACATGTGCCCTGTGACAACTTGTACATGTTCTTTTCTTTTCTTTTTCTTTTTTTTAAAAACAAACAAGCAATTAATAGCAAAGAATAAACCGACTAAACGTAGTTTTTCATTTGGCATCTTTAACTTTGTGAGTTCGTGCTCATTTTGTGCAATGAAAACTTGGTAGCCATTAAGTTTGGCGTCACTAACATTAATGTATTAACATTACAATAGACCACGTGAATTTCAGCTAATCACGTGAAGTTAGAGCAGGGAAAAGATGCATTGAAAGAATTATACATTTGCGCCCGTGCACAAATCACAAGTTCGTATCTTTACTCTTCTCCTTACTCCTTTCTTCCCTGGTTGGCTCATCGTCACAAATACATTTGCAGCCTCTTTTATACCAAAGTTTATAACACAAACAAATAAACAGCTGCCAACACCTCACCTCCCTTTTTTTTTTTTTTTCCAAATGGCACCGATCAATTTACAAATATTCTCTTCACCCCTTTACATAAAATTGAAACGATATTAATATCATCTTTTTATGTGTGCTTCCCATCATCAACGGAATGATAACTAGTTAAAAGAGCTATTCTTCAATCATAACTACCTTGCAACTTACAATCCAACTTTAATCAATACAAGCAAGATCAGGCCAGTCCAATTCTTCGGAAACAAAAATGCTGCAGTCGAGTTAATCAGATCACGCCAACACACCAGGATGCATCATAAATTGTCAAGGTATCCTAACCATCAACGTGTCTGGAATCATGTTGGTCAAAATGTAACTGTGGGTAGCTGTCAACACGATTCTAAATACATTACCCGATATGCCACTCAGATTGGAGGGCTTTCTCTATTTTTTCCTCGTAAGAGTGTTGATTGATTTCATGTTTTTTAAAACTCTTCAAACAAAAATCAAATGTTACAGTTCACACTAATATCTTTTGGTTATAACATACTACCTCTGGTCCTAATTATAAGACCCAGTTGACTTATTTGAGGAGATTAAAAAAGTAAATTAAGTTAGTTATTTGTAATAAATAAGTGTTGTCATTCCTAAAATATCCTTGCTAATTAAGTATATTGGCTAGAACTATCATTATTAGAAGGATTATCTTGGAAAAAAATGTATAAATATGAGAGAAAAAATGGATTGGGGTCTTATAATTAGGACCAAACAAAAAGTCAAACGGGATCTTATAATAAGGACCGGAGGTAGTATTTAGCAAGAATGTTAATTTGTCCGCTATAACAACTGTTGATATTCTAGAAAATTTATTACGTTTTTCATTTTTGGGGCGAACCATGTTTAATCCATCAAACTCGTCATCGGCTTGATCCACACATCAAGTCAGCCCCAAGCAAAGCTAAGCCATGGGCCAACATTTTGCCGCAAATTATCAAAATCGAAGTCACCCAGTCAAACCTTTTAACATGGTTAATTTTCACAAACATCTTCATTCTTGTCACCAAAATTATGACTTTTTAAGGTATTATATTTACGGGATCGAGTCTTGATAACTTGAAAAAAGTTGTTGTCATATGTCTGCTGCCTTGTCAAACTCTAATTTTTCCCCTTCTTCCTCCATGTAACGGCAAACTGATTAGTGAACCAGGACTGTTTCTCTTTCTCCTCCCCCCACTGCACACGTAGATGAGTAAACCTGCAAAGTCTGCACAAACAATGGTATCTGTAACTCCCCCGCTTTGAGGGTCATTTATGAACCCTTGCCCTTCTCCAATCTCCAGCGCTTTCAAGTGGTTGTTAAATGTTAATACTGCTGACCACTTGAGGATTACGACTGCCCAGTTGCATTTTGTAGTATTACATTTTGGCTGAGCTATTGAAATGACACGACCTAGCAGATGTGGCGGCGGCAGCATCTAGAGCATCAATTCGTTCAAGATACATTCACTTTACCATGCACTTCAGGCACTGATCCAACTCTTCACACCACTGGGTCAATACGATAACCTTTATCTTCATATAGATATATCAAAAAAAATTGCTTTATGCAGGTTAGTTTGTCATTTATAGCTAGCACAGTCGCGGAGTTACAAGAACTACAAAATGAAAGGGATTAGAGACAACCATACCAGTGCAGTCATCCCTCGAACCTTGGATGATCTCAACTAGCCTCGTACATGAGATTTAAACTGCAAAGCAGAAACATCAGAAGGCGCAACGAATTGGCACAGAACAAAAGACTTCGAAGCCATCAACAGTTACTCGCGGCAATAATATGACACCGTTGTGGATCATAGAATGGGACCGAGGAACAAGCATCCTTCCCATTCAGGACAAAATTCTCTAACAATCAAACGACGATCGCCAGATGGCATCTACATTAAGGGCAAACACAATTCCGCTTCTAACCAGTAACAATTGATTGTTGATAATCCTTGAATGCGTATTGAGGGATCAATAGTCAGATTGTCCTAGCAATAAAGCTTCAGCCTCGAACAGAAAGAACATATAGCATAATCAGAAGAAAGAAACAGCTGCAGACATAAGAAATTATTATTGAATTATTATTGAAACACTAACTGAAGTGATTTACAAAGAACTCGAGCTACAAAACCATCTAAGGTTTGAGTTACAAGATCAAGCAAAGATAAAAAGTTACAAGTAAACAACAACCCTTTGGCAGAAGTGTACACAAGTAAAAGAAAATGAGCTCACACTTAGACATACTCTACATGTATTCATTAATCATTGTCCCATACTTTCAATTAGTCTGTCCATTCTCGACGCCTAGACCATACAAAACACCAGCGTATTTCTCTGTAGATCCATTGAAGAATGCATCCCTCAACTTTCTAAACGTACACCATGTGAGCAAACTATCTGACCCTGCTTGATGGCATGCACCAATTCTCTCCACTTCCAACAACTCTGCAAGTTTGTTCAATCCCCCGTGGAGGCTGTTGCAGAACTTCATCAAATGTTTGATGTCATACACCATGGGAAAGTAAATATGGATCAACTCAAAGAATCCCGCCTGTGTATCCGGCAAGGCACGGCACGTCAATAGCTTAAGGAGATACCCAAAATCATACCCACTGTGGAATGTTACCCAATGAACAGAATCGTTCAACACTATCCCCGACGACATCAAAAGCTCACCGAACCGGTTCACATCAATGCCCCTCTCGCTGTTCTTCTTGAAATCAATCCCACACTGACGCAACAACTCAATTGAATCACTTGCATAAATGTCCTCACTGATGTTGAACTCGCGAAAGTTAAATTGCCAAATGCAAAATTTGTCAGTGCCGCAGGTTGGAAGATTCCCGTGCGCGTCCGAGAAAGTAAGACCCAATTGGATCAACTTCAACATATCAACGTTATCCTTCAAAGTTTGGTAGTTATATTCATTGATGTTTTTGAAATTACCCACAGGGCGAAGAACCACTCCAGGGAACTCCGTGTCCATGGCGATGTAGTTGTATTCGTCCACGATTTCACGGATTAACGCAAACTCCCCTTCAAGATTGTCGTTCCAAACATCCCTGATTTGAATCGAATCGCTTTTCGATAAAATCGACATCTCTGACGCACAAATCCGAGCAACAGGATGAAAATTGCAATCAAACCCAGATCTGCAAAATAAAGCTTAAGCGTTCAGATCCCGAAGCTCAACCGCGTTCAAAGTGATAGCTTGGTTGCACTTTAAATAGTTTTAAAACAAAGTTCCGTCACAGCCAAAAAAAAAAAATTAAACAAGAAGAAAATCACAAGCATATAAAAGCTAAAGACCTGAAGTAGATTTGAGTAAGTAAAGCTCCAAATCAAAAAGGTTGTCAAGATTCGACTAGATCTGAAAGCCACCAGAGTACAAGAGACAACCAATCAACGAGGACTAACAGTTTGGAGTGAGCCAAAATTCAAGTAGGAACCCTAAAACAAGGAGTAGTGAGGAGTGAGAATTCTAACCCTTTAGGAGGGAAACCGAGGCTAGCGATTTGCCGATCTCAAACTGAGAATCAAAAGTTTTTGATTTTGGTGAAGAGCGATTTGAGGGTCAACGAATGGATAGAGGCGAATGGAAAGAGATGGAAGCGCAGGTTGGAATGGGCTTTAATAAACAAGGGCGGCCACTCAGCCAATTCTGCTTCTCACGCGTTAGTTCTGGGGATGGCATATCCGACCATATAAAACGACCCGTTTCCTGACTATGCCACCGACCTTCTTTTTCTTTTTCTTTTTTTTTCTCTTCCTTCAATTAAATACTCTTCCAATACTAAATATAAAATTTTTATATGTATATTATACTAATATAAAGGTCTAATATTTAGAACTGAAAGAGTAAATTTTTTCTAATATTTGAAAAAAAATAAATCATGTTGATAATTAACATTACTGAGCATCTCCTCTACCAAAAAAAAAAAAAACATTACTGAGCATCTCAACTAAACATTTAGTTGCGTTAAACTATCTCATTTGGCTGCAAATCACAGGTGATGTCATAAGCATGTGTTAGGTCTCCCCTCGAATTTTCACACGGAATATTCAAATCTGTTTGTTTATTGTTTAGCCCAAAAAGGAACAAAACATGCTTATGTTTACTACAAAATGAGGCATTAATGTGAAAATAATCGGTGGTCAGCAATTCAGAGGCATTGTCGCCTAACCACATCTATAATACTTGAAAATTCTTAATAATGGCTCTTGAAGTAGGTTTCTAATAAATAAAAAGACCAGGTCACCATCCTTGGCTCAAGGTGTAGAGAATAATAATGTGAAGCAATAATGCAATTGATCTTATCAATATCGATTTTACATATTACATAAAATTAAAACGAGAAACATTATTGTTTTACGATTCATTCGTGTGTGGTTATCAATTTGTTTCGTTTTAGAAATTACTTTCTTGTGTTTTTAACTTGTATTCTTTCGATTAAATTCTGAATTTCTATTTAATTTTTTCACACGGGTGTGAAAAATGAGTGTGTGGAATGTTATATTGTCGATATTATGAGAAAGTTGAGTTACAATATTTATAAAGGAATATTGCTGAAAAGTCACTCATTACAAAATTTATTGTTAGAGACATATGAAACATGTTTAAGGACTCAGATGCATCAAACGGAAAATATTTACACACAAACATATAACGCGCATGTACAGGCATATGATGCATGCATCTGCCCAAGAACCTAAACTTGATAAATAAATTTTACATCGAAGAACCGAAGAGTTTTATAGCAACTTTTTCTATTCATAACTCGTAAATATTGTTTATTAAATATATTATATTATATATTGATGAGAGAAAATCATAAAAAAAAGACATTGAAAATAGAAAAACTGTAAATAGGGATTCATTATAATATTAGTATAAGTTTTGATGACAATAATTTTTATGGCTGGTCTCTGTATAAGAATATAAAATTAAAAAAAAAAAAGAGAATGCAAAATAATGCAGGGAGAGGTGACTACAATCCACATCATTTTTGTCCACGTGGTCCAAAATGGTAGGCTATGTGCCAAGACAAATCCAGTATGAACGCGGATGCCATTCCAAACAATTGTCGTCACTATGCTGTCTCTTTCCGTCTGGGAAAACCATAACTTCATCGTTTTATTGAGTTGCCCTCGCTAGCCACACAACGTTGGATAATGCTCCTACTTGCTCCATTACTCAACGAGGTTTTTTATTTTTCCAGCGAAGAAACAAAATTTTTTTTTTGGCAACTGGGTTGGCTTTAGAAATTTGCAATCAGAAAAAATGTACCGATTACGCTTGCAGAAATAAGGGGAAACAGAAAGAGTCGTCAATTATTTATTGTCCACACCAACGCAAATCATTAGTTAACTAAAAGTTTTAGTTTTTTATACTAAGTTTACGATATTTAATTAGAAAGTCATGGGCCATGGGCCATGGGAGAAATCAACTGGATCCAGCTAGACAAATGTACTCGAGAGAGCAGTGTCAAAGCCGAAGAGAAAGAGAATACAGAAGAACACGTTCTGGTACCAAATGATTTGACTTTCTTTATTCAGCTCCCAAGTTTAGACGTCAATTTGTGTAATCTATACATGCTCTTTAGACCCGGGGGGTGTGTGAGGTGAGGTGAGAAAGCGATAGTCATGTGGATGGAAAAATGAATGGTTTGTGGAGAAATGTAAGTGAAAATAAAAATATGGCCTGTGTATAATTTAATTTTCTGCAAGGAGTTGTGAATTGTTGGCTGTAAAGTTTTAGAGGCAATTTATAATGTGGTAACGGAATGAAGGGGAATATAATTACCAGGATAATGAAAGACTTTTCGCCTTTATTTTTGGGGGGTGCTTTATCTTTTGTCCCCTGTTTTCTGAGCACTGTGGGCAAAGAATAATATTTATGGCTCCCATTGTTTCGTCTTTATCGAAGAAGCAAGCAAATCCTGTTCTGCAGCGGAACACGTAATAGTGCCGTATCTTTCTGTTTATTTTCTTCAATAAAAAATAATAAGAAAAGAATTATCAAGAAACATTTCATCAGAGCGAATAGAATGGATGAAAGTCAGTGTTTTGTCTTTGGACAATCTCGCGGGTTTAGTGACCCGAGGCCACCGACCGCTTTCATAGCTCAGTTGGTTAGAGCACCCGTTTAGCAAGCGGGAGGTCTTGAGCTTGACTCTCAATGAAAGCATACTCAGTTTAATAAATTTGCTTCATCATTCAAAGCTGATGAAAACCAATTCATTCTCTGTTTCTTGGTTTTGCCTAATCTTTTTTTAGTTACAACCAGCTATGCTGGATGGATGGAAGTAGGGGACTGGCAGATTTTATGATGATAAGATTGCGAGCTGCCCTCAGAAGATGCTATTTTGCCGGGAGAATAGTGACATCCTGACTCCTTATGCTTAGTCAATCGCCAGTTTGGTAAATTCTCGTTTCTGGTTCGCTAACAGGGGATACAAACGGTGTGGAATATGGCTCCTGGGACTCCATTAAAGCCAATTTGAACTAAACAGAACAAAGGCACTCCGAAAAGACTTACTTCCAATGTCCTAACGTCCCTTCACCTTTAGAGGAGGGAGCTGGGATCCAAAAGTGAGAGGGATAGTATCTTGCCTTAGAAAAGAGGTCAGAGACGTTGATATAGCTGAGATTGCAAGCAAACAGACAGTTATCATCAGAGCTCCAGCAAACCAGAGAGTATCATAGGAACATGTTTCTAATTCTTTACAACAAGTGGTAGGTTTATTGGTCAGCGAACTCGTACTTACGCAGCGATTACAAGGAGAAAATGAAAGGGAAAGAAACGCATATTTACGTTTGGGTGGGGGCCCACACGATGATCAAAGAGGGTGTGAGTTGAGTGGAAGAGGTGGACCGTAAAATCAGGGCCCTAACTGTATGCGACTTTTTCGTGAAAAAAGAGGAGTCACTTGATGACGTCTTACAGATCTTTCGTTAAAGTTGAATTGAAAGCCCAGTACATGTACCTTTGATCCTCTTTCTTGCTGGTGTGGTGTGACAAAGATGCCGTTTATGATCAAAAAAAGACAAGTTTGCCTGGCGTAATTGGCTTGGCAAGCTGCAGCTTGCCAATGACTAGTTTTACCATTTTCTACCGCACATGAACCATCATCCAGTTCCATTTTAAGCTGAAAGTATAGAGCTGTCAAATTCCAAGTCCTTCAAGGCTAGACTGTTTGGGTTAATTTAAAGCTGTTCTTACTCCTAGATCACTTCTTTTTGTGGGCATCTCTTGGGTGATACAAGACATATCAAGTCTCAAGACTGCTAAGTCCAGTCCAGAGGGTCCAGCCCGACTTTTTCTTTTTGTTTTTTTGTCAATCTGATCAAATCATCAAGCATAACCGGACGGTTGGGAGACATGACCAGAATCATGTATGTGAAAATCCCATGTACCTAAAGTGAATCATCAGCATTGTTGAAGGGAAGAAGCGGGTAAAACTTGCCGAGGATAAGGATATACATATATAAACACATATATATGACCTTAGGTTCACGTGAACCAGTGGGCACCACCCATTCTCGCCCGATATCATCAGCAGTGTATTGAAACTTCTGTGACCGACTCATCAATCAGCCTTGATGACGAGTTTGAACTGTGACCGTCTCATCAATCAGTACTGAAACGCTTACCACCACCGTCTATTCTTCACCACTTCGTTCCTCATCCCATCCCAGCCCTCTTCTCCTTTATTCTCTGCTGAATTCTGATACATAAGTCTTCGGCTTTCCTTCGACTCCGTCATTGGAAGCAAATCTTCTCTTTTTGTAAGTTCTTATTGATCACGCTGAGGTTTTGATAACATGTCAAAAGCCAACCTAAACTTCACATACAATGCGACTGATGAGGTGGGCACCTCAGGTCCTTATTAAGGAGCTAAACTTTTTCCCCGTGTATAAAAAGAACCATTTTTATGCTCGCCCGTGATGATTTGAGCTTGGAGACAACCTTGCTTTCTTACTGTTGATTAATTAGTTTGAAGTTTACATGTATTGATTGTGTTGTAATTATATAAAACATACGCAAGCTTTTTAAGTTGCGTCTGCAATAATCGCGCAATAAGGACGACGGTGTGAGGAGATGATGAAACCAAGAAATTAAGGCACGGCCACATTTTCCATAGTGACCCAAATTTAATTTGTGTACAGGGCATCATATAAGGGAGTCACGGGGGACAATACGCCAATCAATACCTAGTCACTTATACATGGCCAGAAGAATTGGCAACAAGAAACTAAACCATCTATGCCACCAAATAGATAATGAGACCAAATTACGTCCGGAAACCTTTTATCATGTTAACTAATAACGCCAGGGAATATGATCATTATTAAATCTATACATATATTACGGTCCTTTTTTTCTGAGGGGAAAAAATAATACCTGTCTAGTGTGAATATGATTAATTCCTTGCTATCACATATTCTTATAGTCCCTCGTAGAGAATTTATATAACTAGACGTTGGATAAATTAGTTAATTATAATAAATATGATATAGTCTATTAAAATTATAATACTCGTACTATATTATATATTAGTTTGTAAATTAAATAAATTAATCTGACAAAATAATAAATATGAAAACTAAAATATACTCCCTCCGTTTCTTATTATAAGAGACAAATAACCAAAATACGTTGATCAAAAAAACAGTTAAAATTAGTTAAGAACAATTAATGTGTAAAAAGTATAATTTTTTTCCAAAAATACCCTCATTAATAAAGAGAGAGAGTATGAGAGAGAAAAATTAAATTATTCAAAGAAAGAGAAGTGGGAGGAGGGAGAGAGAGTGTGAGTTGGAGATAATAAATATGGGTAAAATAGTAAATCAACACAAAAAAGTAGAGACAACTTGTAAGTGTCTCTTATATATAGGAACATGCCATAAGCATCAAATGTCTCTTATAATAAGGAACGGAGGGAGTAATGTTTAGAATCAAATTTCACACTTCAGTTAATTCTTCTAATGACCGAATTAGTAGCATACTTGTCATACTATTCTCCAGTTAACAACTTTTTAGCTTAGGTGTGTTATGGGCTCAGTAAATCAAGGAAAAAAACATTGAGATAAATTATTGAACCTTAAATGATAAATATGTCTAGTTAAAGACAAAAGAGGAATAATTAGAATTTCCATAATAAAAAGAAAACCAGATGCTCAAAATGCTCCCATATTGCCTGGCATGTTGTGAATCATCTACATAGAATCTAATTTTTTTAGGTGAAACAAGGGTATTTTCAAGTTATACTAAACTTGAAACTAAATTTTTTCAGGTCTGGAATGGTTAAGGATAACTCTCCTAATAAATATATTTTTCAGAATTTGAACTTATATTCTTTTTTTTATAGATGAGGCTGTTATCACCTTAATCAACAGGTCGGTTTACATTAAATCTAATTTGATAGAACATGAAAATGCACTACGCTGTTATTTGACACTAATTCAACTCAATTCTACCAATTTCTTTCAAACAAAATTAGTAGAATTAGATAATATTATTGATGAATTCCCCTTAGCCAATTCTCCTTGGGTCCCCATCCTACCGAACTAATTAAGTCAGGTGGCATGCTGCATGCACATGCCTTGACACATTCTCTTTTGGACTCGGAGGTCTCACCCAGCCCACCTACTGTGTACTCGCACCTCTATCATCACAATACAACCTCCAATCAAGTTCATTAGATTCCATAACATTCCGGGACCCACACTAGTAATAGCCCCCCCGAAACTTCCTCCTTCGGCAATTTAGTTGGGGCGCACTGTCACCATTTGTGTTATTATACGCACCCGATTTCCTCTCCTCACACAAAATAATCCACTGCTCATTCCCCAAAAATCAAAGGTGTGCAAGAGTTGCACCGACGTGGCTTCTTTTCTAAGCTACACAACTTCTACCTGCACTCCTGCTCTGTTTGTTTACCTCGTTATCACTAGTAGTATTTTGATGGGAGATTTAATACAAAAAAATAACTGTAAATCTTAAAAAGAAAAAAGAAAAAAAAGAAAACACGATGGGAAAAGCTATGAACAAGCATGGCCTTTATCTTATCAATATTTAGTACTGCCTCGTATTTTAATTATAAGACCCAATTAATTAATTTGGAGAGATTAAAGAACTTAATTAAGTTAGTTATTTATAATGAATAGGTGTTATTTTTTAAAAATATTCTTATTAATTAAGTTTGTTATCTAGAACTACTATTGTTAGAAGAATTATTTTTTTAAAAAATATAAATATGAGAGATAAAGTGAATTATAATCTTATATTTAGAATCAAAATAAAAACTAAACAAAATTTTATATTAAGAACATGAGCCAGTAATACTTTTAGTAAATTTACATAAATGAAAACAAGATGTTTATTTTCTTTTGAAAAATGACCGTGCTACATTAAAAAAAGGCAACCACACAAGGCTGCATACGGAGTAGAGTGCAATCAAAATGCATCCCATTCAGTTTACAGATTTGCGTGCGATTATAAATATGGCAAAATAGCCGAGAAACATAGAAACGTGGACTCCGCTGCCCTCTCCGTACTGAGCACTGTGTGAAAAAAAAGCGAGAATAATTAATAGAATGGCAATGTAGGCTGCCGGTGGGCCGGAAAATGGCAAAGTATCACCGGACCAACGTCGGATCTCTGGTTCTCGACCGTCACGATCCTACCAGGAATGCAACAGTCGGCTCTCACTGCCGCATATGGAATGCCTTGTCTGCTTCAACAATACGCCGCATCATTTTTGACGCTGTCAGCTGCGGTGGTGGCTCTCGGCATCACCGCCACCACCGTAATGACTTTGCCTCCACTCCGTCACCGGTTTCATCAGACTCCGGGAACTCTAAGGACAAGTCGCAGGAGCAGAAACAGAGTGCCTCCAAGTCTCAGCCGAAACCAAATGCGAAGTCGGAGAAATTATCAGATCTTCTGAATATAGCGGAGTCTGAAATTGACGCCGAAACGAAGAAGAAAGAAGAGGCATTGCAGGAGCTGAAGAGAATTGTGAAGGAGTTACAGGTTGAAGATTTGACAAAGCGGCAAATGGCTGCGGCTCGCGTGAGATTGCTCGCAAAGGAAGACTTGGAAGTTAGAGGAACACTTGCAATGCTTGGAGCGATTCCTCCCCTGGTCGGAATGCTTGATTTGGAGGACGTCAATTCTCAGATCTCTTCGCTCTATGCGTTACTCAATCTTGGAATCGGCAACGACGCGTGAGTTTCCGCTTCTAACTTTCTTCATCCATTATGTTTTCATTTGGTTGTTTGGTTAGTGCCATTTTGTCCTCTTTGTTTATTTAGGAATCATGTTAATATCTTCTTTCTCTTTCATGACGCACTCCTTTGATGATTGCCCTGCTTCTTCTCGAATGAACAGTGTTCACTTATCATGATTTTCAGCGTTGATTAAATTCTTCTGTGACTAATTTGTCTGTCATGTCTGTTTCGTTCATTAGTTTTTTCTCCATCCCTCCCTCGTGACTTCATTGATCACTCTGGTTTCCCTCATTTATTTTTGTTCTGCTATTTTAGTTTTATTCCAATAATTTTTTTATTAAGTACATTTTTGCTTAGCATTTTAATTTTCTGCTGTGTCTCCCTCGCCCTGCTTTGCTTGCATCAAATTTTGCCGTTTAATTTCAGGTGTTCACTTTTTACATCATACATATATAGATTTGATCCTTCCTCTATCCTTTCACAGAAATAAAGCAGCCATTGTCAAAATTGGTGCTGTTCACAAAATGCTAAAGCTCATTGAATCACCAACCGATCCAGATTCGTCCGTCTCTGAAGCAGTTGTTGCAAATTTCCTTGGCTTGAGTGCTTTGGATTCGAATAAACCAATAATTGGATCGTCGGGTGCGATTCCTTTCCTCTTTAGAACCCTGGAAAATTCACATAAAAAAACTAGCCCCCAGGCTAAGCAAGATGCTCTCCGAGCACTTTACAATCTATCAATCTTCCCAGCCAACATCTCATTCATATTGGAAACAGATCTGGTTCCGTTTCTGATAAACGCAATAGGAGACATGGAAGTAAGTGAAAGAATTCTGTCAATCCTAAGCAATTTGGTATCAACCCCTGAGGGCCGAAAAACTATCAGTGCCGTGCGCGATGCATTCTCCATCCTGGTTGATGTATTGAATTGGACAGATTCACCTGGATGCCAGGAAAAAGCATCTTATATTTTGATGATTATGGCACACAAAGCCTATGGTGACAGGCAGGCCATGATTGAGGCGGGTATTGCTTCGTCACTGCTTGAGTTGATGCTTCTGGGTACTGCGTTGGCACAGAAAAGGGCCTCGAGAATATTGGAATGCTTGAGGATAGACAAAGGGAAGCAGGTATCTAGGAGTTCTGGCGGAAACTTCAGTTCAACTGTATCTGCTCCCATATGCGGCTCTTCGTCATCTTGTACGGAGCCAGATGGAAGTGGAAAGGAGTGTTTGGAAGAGGAGGAAGGTATGATGAGTGACGAGAAGAAGGCAGTGAAGCAATTAGTCCAGCAGAGCTTGCAAAGCAACATGAGGAAAATTGTGAAAAGGGCCAACTTGCCTCAAGATTTCGTTCCATCCGAGCATTTTAAGGCACTCACTTCGGGATCGACTTCGAAAAGCCTGCCGTTTTGAAGTAACGGCCGCTGCTGAAGGCGAAGCCGAGATTGAAGAGAACGAATCACGGAGTCAGTCTTCCCATCATAATCTTATTGAATTTTTGGTTTGTTGCTTTTTGGTAGCGCTGATAATATAGCCATCGCCTGCCAAAATAGTGGTACATGATTTCTAATATATATTTTTAGTATTAGGTTTCTCTTCTGGTTGCATGATTGCATCACCCCGGTTGCTTGTTTGAGAAATCCTTCGAATTCGCCTTCCAAACCATAAAGAGGGATAATTACCAGGAATGAATGACATTCAAGGAGAAGGAGTGGTATGACATGCAATATTGGAAATTCTGAGGGTTTCTTCGGTCACTCTCTCATCCCTGCATTCAAGGAGTCACTTTCAAAACATTAGTACACTTTTGTCTCTTTGTTGGCCATATTAGTTTTAATATTTCTAACTAGACAGAGTGCCTGTGCATATATTGCAGAGAGGTGAGGCGAGCCGCCTTCATGGCCAGTGATAAAATGTTTTCTTAAAAGTTTAATTGCATATGTTGATAATGTTGGAAAGGGTGCCGGTCATTTTCATCTTCCATGAACATTGACTATTCACTGCAATTTTTTTTCCTTTTTGAGAATCTTTTGCTGGTGCTCTGGGTCAATTCCATGTGTTAATTTTTCTGACGGAATCTTCAGAATAGCCAAGTTAAATGTATTTTATTAGTCATTAGCTGCGAACACTGGGATTCTGAGCTGTTAAATTTATTTTTTTCAACGACGTCTTAGTTTACCCTCTGTATTTGTTTATGCCATGACCTAGTGTGTACTGAACTGGACTATTTTCTTATAATCAGACACAGATCTGAATGGAATGGTGGGATGAGAAATCGATCTGGCTGGATGGGAGAGCTGAGCTAGTCCTCGCAAATAAAATGCAATGGCATTTTGTCCCCACTATGTACATGTTTACGTATATGATGCTTGTGGTGGGGTACAGTCATTTGTAATGTTATCTTCTCCGTGGTGCTTTTAATTTTTGCTGACTTTTTTTTGATGTAAATATTCCCATGTTAATGTCGTGTTAGATTTTAAAGGTTCTTGTTACCTTTGGATCATATGCCATCGTACTGTTTATTTTCTCTGAAGAACAAGCATCTGCGGCGTAGAGGACAGGCTCCAAACACAAGTGTCTTACTGGGGCATAGGCATCAATTATTGGGGTTACAGTGATTTTCCTAGCTGGATGAGTGGATGAAAGTTGACAAGTTTTGTGATAGACAACGATGCAACGATTGTATTGCTCCCTTAGATCAGAAAAATCGTATCATGGTCCATGTTTAGATAAAATTTGTTGCTTTCAATCTTCGGATAATAAAGAGAATACGACTTTACATGGGTTTACTTCAATCACGTCATCAAGATAACCTTTTTAAGTAGTTCATTTTGAATGATTCTGTCAATTATACTACTTTCGGTATTTAATATCGATGAAGACCTAAGTTGTAGTTTAAAGTATAATATTTTGCCTTCAAATTTATATAATGTTCAAAATTTTCGGGCCCAAAAAATATGATGTTCAAATTTGATCAAGACACTTGATAATTTTGATTTACAAAGGATTTTTGAGCTTCTAATAATATGATTTACTGATGTTAAAATCGATTTATTTTAGATTTTTTTTTGAATTTATGGCCATGGTTATGTTTACTAATATATATTTAATATGTAGATTGTTCTCGAAATCAAATTATCATATTTGAATTGTTTAATGTCAAAATAGTTTACATGGTCCACGTTTTGAATTTATGGGCGATATTTTAGTTGAGCCATTCATGGGTTATGAATATTCTAGAAATTTTATATTTTAATTGGATGTTTTTCAATATAAAAAATAACAAAAACTATTCTTTCAAGAAGAATAACAACAAATGCTGGATTATATAGAAGACAGGGCAGGTTATGAGTCCCGTGCAATTGCATGCGATGGACCAACAAAGGCCATTTTAAGTGTGAAACTGACTCCCTGGAATTGGCTTACTCTCGACACTTAATAATCAACATACTTCTTCCCTTGTTTATTTTTCTGGCACTAACTAATATTGCAGCTAAGATACTCCTCTATGAACCCAAACTCATTATTTTACTGTGATCCATTTCCAAAATTCTTAGGGTGAACAGAGCTCTAAAACACTTGAAAACAGAATATTCTACCATTATGTATCCAACAATGGAGTAAATGTGAGATTTATTTCACCAATGAGGAAACAGAAACAATGCTGGTTTATGCCAACTATGCTATAATAAATGAAGAAAGCGAAGGTACAAAATTCAAAATGCATTTCTATAACATCTTCATTCAGTATGGTAATGATGTTACATAGGCAGGCTCAAAAGCCTGAAACCCTATTACTGTCACTTGAATCATTGAAGCTTGGCCTGCCTCTAGTCCTCCAAATTAAGTTCAGCCAACTCATAGAACTTCCTATACTGTCTAAACCGACTTGCCCACTCTGCTCACAACATGTATTCATTCCCACAAGTCATAATGCCTTCTTCTTTCCTTCGTATTTATGTTTGGAGCAGACATGGACGTGTAAAGTAGGAGTAATTCTTAGTTGTTGTCGTAGCAGAATGGGAAATGCAGAGCCAGTGGAACGTTTCAATTTCTCTGGTTTTGAATAAATGTCTGGGTTTGCCAAGTGGGGACTATGCAATGCTAATATTAAGGCCTCCGTTTTATCATGTAGTTTTCTTATTTATGAAGATAAATGCTGTTCAGCTAACTCATTATTAACTCATAAAGAGATAAACTGAGGCTTTCAACAACCACACTTGCTAAAATTAAAATTAGCATGGACCCTTCACCACCGGCATAGGCATGGCATTGGCTCTTTTTAATTGTAGGTCATGTGCATTTCTTTTAGTGCTGGTTCCCTCAGTTACCACAATTATTTTAACTCAATGATTAGCTCACTATATGTTGTGCAGATAATTCTGAATATTGGAAAGCAATAAAAAAGAAAAGACAACTTGTGATTTTTTTGGTCTGGCTTTATAAAATGTTATTCCTAGTTCCGAGTATCTCACATTAGATTAGGCACATAAAGTTAACCCTCCTGGTCTTTTCAAAAGAGGACCCTCGCAGAATAGAGACCCCACACCAGATGCTTCCCAACACCATGTGTCGTCAATTCATAAATACTATCCGTAGAGTGTATACAATGACTGATCTACCCCTGAACTTGTTACGTAATTACACAACCCCACGTTGCATCACAATCAAGGGATACAAGTTTTCTCTAACCAGTTCAAGACCGTTTAGCAAAATATAATGAACAGGAGATACAATAATTTCATGTTGTTCTTCAAGGAGGGGTTTACTTCCGTAAACTCTGGGTCCTATACTCTTAACTGGCAGATACAGAGGCAACTTTTATGAGGACAACAACTATGAAGCAGGGTGCAGTTGTTTAAACAGAGGACATCAGGTGGTTGGTTAGACATTTAGAATCCATGAAGGCGGGAAAGATTGACCCATTTGCACATTAACAAGTTATTTTTACAAAAAAGAAAAGAAAAGAAAAGCATTAATTCAAGTTTCTTGATGAAAATAGTTAAAGCAGCAGTCGGTGGCTATCGTTGTAGGTGCAGTTTCAAGTGTCTGTCATTAAAAAACAAAACACATGGTTGTGTGAATTTCTGAACTGACAAGAGGTGGTATTTGATCTCTGTGTGGGACTGTGGACCACAGCCCCAAAGGGCCTGCCTTAAACTAAAAAAAAAGAGAGAAGGGTTAGTAAGTTGAGGCCATGTTCTGAATGTTAGGAGGTTAACCATTCATGGATAAATTTATGCTAGACTGGAATTCAGTTGAGTTAAAATATTGAATGGTCCGAACTTGTTTGGTGATTGAAATAAATAAATAAGGACAAGTTTTCTGTCTGCCCCACCAGCATGCTCTAGAAACTGATGGATCTTTGATTCATTCATAAAGCATCTCGCAAGAAGACAGTCTAAACGTGGCACACTGTAAAAAGAGACACAATTGAGAATCAAAAGTGAGATTGGGAATTCACCAAAAAGAAAGAGGGTAGGGGGAGAGAGAGATTGAGAAAAACACTTGGCTCTAATAAATTAATACTCCCTTTGTTTCATTATATTTTCTTTTTGCGGGGATACATGTGGCGTAAAGCTCACATGAGAATGAAATTAAAGAGTGATAAAAAGAAGCATCGTCGAACTACAAGGCTGTAGCAGCGTGCTCCAAGAAGTCCAAGGGTCTCTCTTTTGTGCTTTAAGAGGAGACCCATTGCCATTGGCATTATATAATAGATGATGTTTGATAATCTCAGTGTTTGCACGTAAATCAAAAAAGGTGGATCATGGTTGTTCACCAAAAAGTTTTATATAGGGAATACTTGCCGTTTCTCTCATATACTTGCTCAGCCTTCTATAGGAAATACGTTTTTTCTAATTAGAGTAGTAGGCATTAACAGACCGACGTTATAGACAAGATCAAACCCATGATCTCTCATTTATGAAGGAGCTTTATAGAGAATTATGAATCCAACGAGTAAACTACCAAACCCAAAAAAACCTGAGGACTTGGCTCCGCTCTTGGGAGTTCTTTTTTTTTTAGGTTACAACAAGACGGGATTGAACCCGCAACACACGCACGCCACTCGGCCAAACGGCCAGTGGCCGCTCTTGGGAGTTCTGATCCTTCATAAAGTCTTGGCCGGTTGTTTTTCTTTTAATCAATACCAATCCTGATGACGCAAACAACTAAATGGAATTAAGCAAAGTAAACAAGCATCACGAGCGTAGAATCATCTATGTTATGACACACTAACACAAATTAATTAGCCACATCCATTATGTTCACTCTTTTTTTTTCCGGTCAAATTTATACGCGGGTGCGTGGAGAGTATCGACGAGAACACAAAACCAAACGAATTAAACAACACACCAACTGCCCCATGATGGATAAAATGGTTAGACACTTCTCATAAAAGCGCAAGTAAACCCATATAAAAATTGCTACTAATATTAATGAGCACAGCGTTTTAACAAAATAATAGATAAATCGTATTACCTCCAGTTCTGGTTACGACGCAAACAATTAAGTTTGTTTGTTTTCTTTTTTTTGTTTTGGGAAAAGCTTGTTAAAGTTTTTAAAATTATATGTAGATATTAAATTCACAAAATTAAAGCTGATGAACAGTTACTAAAAAAAGTGTAAAACTGCTCATGGCACATGTATTCTTCATTCAAAAGGCAAACGCCTGCCCTATGTATTACTTGTCCGACAGAGTACGCTAAACCCCTAAAATCAAAAAAATGTGCCGCACTCGTTTCTACATGCTACCAAGTATTGATACTAATTGCATAACAATGAGAGTATTGTTATGGTGATGGTGATCAACTTCATTTGCTTTCAGTAACCGGAAGGTACACGCCTTCTGCTGCCAGCCACACGTTATCAGCACGCTTTTCCCGGACACCACAGACCTGCATGATTCAACATACAGTAAATGCACAAAATCAATGACCCACTTCAAAAAGTTAATACACAGTATCACCCCCAAGAAAAAGCACCAAATAAAACTGAAGCTCAGTACAGAAATTACAAAATGCCTCTACCCACCTAAATGGCTAAATCTGCAGATTAAAAATAAATGTGGAATCACTACACAAATAGTTTGTACCATATGAAAAAGCAAAATTTCATCTAACTTGAGTAGGGACAATCTTAGCTATTTTTGTCAATACATTTTACTCCCAAGCAACTAACATTTATACCCGTGATCAGACAGCCAAAACCTGGCAAAGTATAGGTTGGAAGGGCCTATGAAACCCGGAAGTGTGAAAACAGGAAAATCCCAAGTTTTCCAGAGAATACAAGACACAATTTGCTTAACTGTATCTACATCTTCAATCTGTCGTTGAATGAAAGAGATTCCAGTTCTTAACACACAAACACACACACAAAAAGATTCCCAATTTATAATTCCTTTCTTACCTCCTGCTGTCCCCCAGCAATCCGAGAGTATTTCTTATCATGACTGTGCAAATAACCTCCAGTGTCGACATGCTGAAGTCGAATCCTCTGGTCTTGCTTCCAAGTCTTTCCACTTCCCTCTATTAGTAGCCTAATGAGAATCAAATGATATAAGGCCCCTTGAATAATTTCATAAGTAAGTAACTTCGTAATATTTTCTCGTGGCTCACCTCCAATAGTCCCGTGTGTCAGATTCAGAGTCTCCTCCAAAGCAACTCACCTATTTTTGATTTAAGTGAATCAATTCAGATATCTAAAATTGTCTTTGCCATGGCAAAAAAATGATTATCTTAGAATCAGAACCTCAATAGCAACCTCTTTACATACGAAAAGAACAACAAAAAATTAAAGCTTTGCAACTTTTCAACTTAAGGCACCCTACTTCAAGAATGTTAGTGGTGCCAATATTCTCTTATGTGTCCTTTGGAGGCCAATAAACACTATAAAAAATAACTTACAACTGAAGGCAAATAACAATAGTATTGTATCTAGCGACAGAAAACAAAGCAACAATCGAAATCACACGAATAAATGCATATAAAAAGGTTCTCTTGACCATATTTAGGGCAGCCACCTAGTATGCTCAACAATACCAGATGTTTGACGGTTAAGGAAACTGTCTAGGAAATGAATGTGGGGCAGATGAGAGTCATTGACATTGACATGTAACATGATACTGCAGGAATTGCAAAATGCAATACATAATGTCCAAAAATATGAGAATGGTACTATTGAATGAAAATAAAAAGGATTCCTCATGGATAGTTTGTTTACAACATAGATCTGGGCATTAAAAATGCAAATGGAACTGAAAGCCAATTCAAAGATCTCAATTGTATTAAAGTTATGTTTGCAAATGCTATGGATCTGAACTTATTTTTTAAACTTCATTCCAGTAGAATTTCATACAAAACAATGCAAGAAAGAAGTGGTTTGTTTTTCATAAACCCATGTTATGTGTTGGGAAAATCATTCAAAAGAAGAGCTTTTCACAGTCAAATTACTAGAAAGAGCATATATTTAAGAAAGCATGGGAAAAAATAAGAGGTATTTAAATTGTCTTCCATAAACGGCAAATGCAGTGCTGTACCAACTTTTGACCCCAAAAGAAAAAGTGTTTTAGAGGCCAGAACAGATGGTGAAATTCAGAGCCCTCATCTCACAATCATATATAAGGCAAATCTCTTCTCACATAACTTCTCTAGCCTATGAAAGTACAGCGGGAAGCATTAAAGTAAATCATCATCAAATCCTAGAGCTCCTAATACTGAACAACAAAGAACTTCAATCTACCTCAAGATTGCCACTAATTGGGGATGCGTGCAGATGGCTGTGCAGCCACCTCCTTGTCCTCATATGCTGCAATCTAATGATTGTTCCACTTTTAATTGTGTCGCCTTGTTTGGCAGAAGTTCCAGGCTGAGGTCTAACGACCTGCAAAAGGATGCACCTTGCAAAATTGTAAGAAGTCATAACAAGAACAATATAAATAATTCTGTCAATGTCAAGTACACCAACAGAGAAAATTATTCGCTCTTTATGATTAGTGATTACATTAAAAACTAAAAATTTAAGTATAATCTTGTTTATGCACAGCAAGTGTTTGCACCGTAAAGGTGACAGTTTGTATAAGCAGCGACAGTTGAAAATAACACTTTATAAAATTTGATTACTAATTACTAATTCAAAACCAAGACACGAGACAGAGCAAACGTGATGTGGCATCGTTTTAGGAACTTGTCAAAACGAAGCTGCTCCACTTTTGGTAGGAACAATGCTTTTTCTTTCGTCTCATACAAAATCAAACATAAGACAAAGACACGAAGTAGAAGCCAATAGTGAATGTGAATGGCATCACCAAACACAACTATTGTATGATTTAGGTGTCGGAGAATGAGTATTTCCATTTTCAAAAACTCAATAGCAAAGAGCAATGCAGATATGAAACATAACATGTATACTTTCAAAACAGAAAAGGGAAGCTTGAGAAAAACAATAAGGCCATAGATAAGAACTTACCCAGTAACTATTACCATCGTCAACACCTTGAAAACCGGTAACTGATTGTTGTCCACTGCCAGAACCATATGGTACGTCATGAGAATGCAACCGAAATTTGCTCCTCTCATGCATCAGCTTCAAAACTGTCCCATAAGTAATTTGCACCTAAATGTGACCCAGCGGCAAAATTATCAGTTCTGAATTAAACAACAGTCAGGTGGACAGATTATATAAGAATATATGACACATGCGCTCGGATTTTGCATCGGGGAAAATAAAATGAAAAATAATAAACTAGAAAAGCCACATCAAGTCATAAAGTTTTGAGGCACTGGTCCTTTATACAAGAAATGCCGAAAGGCAAAACAATTCTTCCTGCTGCATTAAATTTAAAACTTAACATCGCATTTCATTCAGCAGATGAGAAAGCTGAATAATATGTTCTATCACTAGGATGCACGATCACCATTCTCAAACTCTATCTTCAACTTGTTAGCAAAGAAATGATTGAAGTAGTTCGACGAATCATTTATTGTTTCCATCAAACAGTAAGTATACGATCTCTTCCACTCAAAAATAATAATAATAATAAGGGGGTGTTTGGATAAGATCAAAACCATGGTTTCAGAAGTGCTTTTACGGTATACGATGGTTTCAGAAGTGCTTTTACAGTATACGAAGCAAATATGTGGAGGAGACTGTCTCAATTTGTAAAAAAGTGCTTCTGAAAAGTGATTTTAAAGGCATCCAAACACCCCCTAAGTATACGATCTCCATTCGCACTTATACAAAATTTATCTTTTGATCTCCCATTATCAAAAAAATAAAAAATAGAAGAATGTTCACCATCGATCACACAGGCACAGCCCATAAGAGAAACGTAAGCTTGCAAGCAACAAAGGGACAGCAAAATCCAAAGATTATACCTCGACGCCTTCAGAGGAAGCTGCTGATGCCGTGGAAGAAGGACCGTTGTCTGAATCAAGGCTGAGGAAGAGGAAAAGGGCAAGGGCGAAAAATCCGAGAGCCATGACGAAGAGCAATACGATGAACCAATTCTGCTGCCAGAAGGGAAATTCAGATTCGGAGGACCTCCTACTTTCCCTGTAAACAATCCGGCTTGTTCCGGAGCTTGGCGTAGACGAAGAGGATGATGAAGAAGAAGAAGGCTTTCTTCGAGATAGGTTCTCTGACCCTGTGGAAGCCACCGTGCGACCCGACTTACTATCCAGATCGGAACCAAGAGAGAGAAAGAAAGCTTACTGCTCAAAAAGAAGAAGAATGCTCAACTCGTCATAAAATGGATACGATGGATTGTGCCGCTGGGCCTCCGATGAATTTCCAGGAGGTAAAAATTCGTGTTTGTATAGGCTTCCAATTCCAACTTCCTGCTCCGGTTCGCATTTCCCAGAAAGAGATGCGGAGTGAAGGAGACGCTGGAAAATTGGGGACACGTTAAGTGACACATTTTAAGCCAATAGTGGAGGAACACATGGCCTTGTTAGTGACGTGGAAGTTTTTAAGTGGATGAAAAGCAAAACATGGACTTCGGGTCAGTTCTCTTTTTGGGTTCATACAAAAATGCTTGGAATGGGCCAAACTAGAAGGCCTGGTTCAAAATTTTCTGGGCCTCCAGGAGACGGTGATTCCCTTGGGCGTTGTCAGCGGTTACTTCGGCGCATTCTATGAGCCACTTCACTTTTTGGGCCATCTAACGCGCTTGTTCCTGTAGAAATTAATACTCGTACTTTCTATAATTTAAATAGGTTTGCTACATTCTCTCTCACCAAAAAGAGGGGGTTTGATCGTGGGGAGTACTATTTTGCTGTGGCTCCAGCTGCGGCACTAGAGGAGGCGTCTACAAAACGTAGTGAAGTTGGGAGAATCCTACCTGTGAGGTCAAAAAAAAATGCTTGCTTGTCAGGCTCCCGTACCCATTGGGACAGGCCCCAGTGGATCAAGCGTTAGGTGCTCTATCATTGAATCGTGGGTGAGCCCAACCCCTTTCCTAAAATTTGTCAAAAAAAAAAGGTTTGCTACATTTGTTGGGCCCAATAATATTTGAATCTGGCCCAATCAAATAGCCCTGGAAAAATATGGCTCCACCAGCTCACCTTGCATTTATATATTGTTCTTAGTCTTAAATATAAGATCTAGTTGGTAACTAATACAATTTGCACTATTTGCACTACAGATTAATTTTATATGTATGTAGGATTTATGATGCATAGTGTTTTGCTCCTCATTGAACTATAAAGACCAATTACTCCCATGGGTTAAAATTTAAAAATGTGTGTCCAAATCCGCTGGGTCATCTAAATTAACACTAAACATTTTCTTGAATCTTACCAAAACATAAAATAAATCTTATTTAATCATGTGACTGTGTATTTGACCCTGAATATAATGAGTGTGCAGTTTCATTTTGATCACACGAAGAATAGAAATTATTTTTTTTAAAAAAAATGTGCCTAAATATCTGTGGCTCCTTTTCCAGAGTGCTAAGGACCCATTTGGTTGAATTGCATTGTAGGTCTGTGATAGTAATCCAATGGTAATTTAAATTTTATTATCATGATGTATGTGTTTGGTTGGATTTTTAATGGTGCAATGGTAATAATGATTGCATAAAATTTGGTAATAAGGATTCATAGACTCTCCCCATTAAATCCTTATTATTGTCCTTCACCATCACCTCACACCAAAAATACCCTTTAGTGTGTTATTTCATCCTCATCGCCTTTCCTTCGTCTTCTGTCCAAATCCACCCTCTCATTAACACCGCCACTGCTGGTAACACCTCTTCCTCCACCCAACCTCCTATCTTGCTAAAATCAAAACCCTCAACCTAAATTGGACACTCTTGCTTCATCATCGAACTGCCATTCCCTTCCCTGAATGATCCATGAGGAGCAACAATCTACCGTAACTAATCAAAATATCGAGTTCGACAATGATTGTGAGTGCTGTAAATGACTTTCAAAGAGCAACAGTCACCTTGCCTGCAATTTTTTTTTCAACCCTTGCCATCCCAAAATGCAAATTTGTGAATTCATTTGCTCTAAATGACACAGCCACTTACTGTTAAAGAGTCAATGCAAGGTCGAAGAATGATTCCGTTTTGATCTTCGACGAGACCTATGTGTGGGTGGACCATGCTCTTTGATCTATCTATATCTACGTGGGTTGAAAGATATGGTTCATTGCTCCATAAATGTCTCATTTTCTCCTGCGCTTTGAAAATGTTCTTAATGGATTTTTTTTTCTGTGATTTATCTTTTGTTTGATCTATTCTCAAATCGTGTTAATTTATTTGTGTTGGTTTTGATTTTCTGCTGATTTGAAGTTACCATTTTCAGAGAGAAAGGAGAATGACGACTCGGAGAGAAGGGGAGGCCATTTTTTTTTTTGGTTGGATGGGGCTATTTTGGTCTTATACTTTTATACCTATTGAATTAAGAGGGTGTTTGGATAGAAACCAAGCCATAGTTTCAAAAGTGCTTTTACGGTTTACGAAGTAAATATATGAAGGAATTTGTCTTGTTTTACGAAAAAATGCTTCTGAAACCATGGTTTGGAGGTTGCCAAACACCCCCTAAATATAAAACTACTCATTCATAATTAACGTACCAAACAGACTTGTGGTAATAAATATTACTCCTCATATTCTTAATATAAGATTTATTTAACTAATTTGGTTAGATTAAGAAAATTAGGTAAGTTAGTTAATTATAAAAAATATGTCATATTTTTCCTAAAACACCATAATCATCTTTCTTAATATCTTTCCCCCTTTTCTACTTGATTATGACTGAGAGAGTATATATAGAGGTAATTTATGAAAAATTGATAAATATAAAAAATAAGTATTATATTTAAGATTAAAATCAACTCAATAATCAGGTCTTATATTAAAGACGGAAGGAGTACATTGCATCGCATGGCATCTGATTGCATTGCATTATCAAACTGGTATGTAATTGAACCAAATGGGTCCTAAATCATGGAACCCTCATGTGCACGCGAAGTTTGCCATGAACTAACGTGCCAAACAGGCGCCTTCATCAAGAGAGCGGGCTAAACAGCCTCCTGTTTTACATTTTCTATTGGCGGATACATGCACCTCATGCATTTGTAAGGTCCGTAATGATTTCGACTGCAAAGAATTCGGCTATTATTAAAATGATCACAAATCTTGTTTGTACTGTAAGTTGTAAGAATTGTTTCCATTTTTTAAAAAATAAATAAATTAAAGATAAAAGCCCGAACGAGCATCGAATCCCGGTTATACTGCGACTATCTGTAGCAAGAAGAATCCAGTCTTCCCCTCATTTGGCACCTTCTGGGAATCTCAGCCAATACACTCAAGTTTCAACTCTGCACAGGGATTCAGACGTCAACCTTCATTTCCACCTCTTGATCGACCTTACACCAAAGCTCAATCAACTTGCTCCATCATGGCGGGAACGACAGCTTTTGCCGAGATCATAGACGGTGATATTTTCAAGTACTATGCTGATGGCCGGTGGAAGAAATCCTCATCGGGAAAATCTGTTCCGATCATCAATCCCACTACTAGGAAGACACACTTCAAGGTTCAAGGTTCTATTTGTCACCCTCACTCTTTAGTCTGTACATAGTCTCAGTCTTTTTTCCTTGATCTTCGAAGTATCGATTTTTTCCTGATCTAATCTATTTCAATTCCTGAAGAGTTAGCTTTTTTACTGTTTTTACTAATTTTCATTTTTTAAGCTTTTTTTTGCATATAGCTATTATAATAGTAGCTAGCTCTGATCGAAATTCAAACAGCGTGCACACAGGAAGAGGTCGACCAGATGATAGAATCCGCAAAGACAGCACAAAAATCGTGGGCGAAGACACCACTGTGGAAAAGAGCAGAGTTGCTTCATAGGGCAGCCGCTATACTGAAGGAGCATAAAGCACCCATAGCCGAGTGTCTCGTCAAAGAGATTGCAAAGCCAGCTAAAGACGCCGTCACTGAAGTATGTAGAATTAAAAGATTTCACTAAATGCATCATTATTTGACGTCTTGTTTTGGATATTTTCTTCGTGGCATTGAAAGTATTAGGTATAGTGGCATTTTGGAAAGTATTGATTGGATTGTAAAGAGCGAAGAAGGTTACTGGTTGATTTTATGTATTGCGTGCTTTTAAGATGTGGGGACTAATTATACATATTTTATAAACTAGGCTTTGCTTTTGATGTAGGTTGTTAGATCAGGTGATTTGGTGTCTTATTGTGCTGAGGAAGGGGTGAGAATTCTTGGAGAAGGGAAATTTCTCGTTTCTGATAGTTTTCCAGGCAATGAAAGGACCAAATACTGTCTCACTTCCAAGGTAATGGACCTGCTCCTTTCGGGTGGTTCACACCTCTCTAGATCCGTGGGACTCAAAAACGTAGAATTTTTTTTTTATTTTTTTATTTGGCCTGAAAAACACGTAGTATTCGGTGTTATATGTTTGTCTATCTACAGCTTTTCATTGTAGACTCAAAGGCTTGCTTACTGTTAGTTTCTCGATTGCTGTCCTGCAATTTTACACGGCAATCGGAGTTTAATGAAACAATTGCATGGTATTAAAATGACGGCTGTAATCAGAATTTGATCTTCTACTTAGTCTAACTTATTATAACTTCCTTCAACCATATCTCTCTATGGCATATGCTTATGCTTGTGATTGTAAATAATTTGTTCTTTTGGATAATTGATTTGCTGTATGCAGATTCCACTAGGGGTTGTTTTAGCGATTCCACCATTTAACTATCCTGTCAATCTCGCTGTTTCAAAAATTGGTCCTGCACTTATTGCTGGAAACTCCCTTGTGCTTAAACCACCAACTCAGGTATGCCACTGTACATGGAGCCCGGCACAATCTCATACTAGTTATTTCACAAATCAGTTGCATATTTTTCTTAAGTGGATCTCCAGATGTATTTTATAAGTTCGACAAGTTGCCTAACCCCATGTCTATACCTTTTAGGGTGCCGTTGCTGCTCTTCACATGGTGCATTGCCTTCATTTGGCGGGTTTTCCCAAGGGTGTCATTAGCTGTGTGACAGGAAAGGGTTCTGAGATAGGTGACTTTCTTACAATGCATCCAGGGGTGAACTGCATAAGGTAACTCTTTAGTCGTCTCATGGTTAAGGAGCTTACCTATTGTGAATGGTTGTGTCCTTTTTAGTTTTTAATCTGATGATTCATGAGATATCTTACTAGCAAATGTGGTTTCAACAGAAGTTTAGGCACCTTAAACCGTCATGAGCACATTTGCATCTGCTAAATATGTTTTGGATGTCATTGCAAGAGTTATATTTTGCCACATCCTAATTCACATTAATCTACAGTTTCACTGGTGGAGACACTGGAATTGCAATCTCAAAGAAGGCAGGAATGATTCCTCTTCAAATGGAGCTGGGGGGAAAAGACGCATGCATTGTTCTTGAAGATGCTGATTTGGATTTGGCAGCTGCTAACATTGTAAAAGGAGGCTTCTCTTACAGGTGAGGAGTGCGTAGAACTTCCGAAAAAAAACAATATAGATTTTTAAGAAATTTTGAAAGGCAAAACATTACTTGATTTCTCTTGATGTTTGTATAAGATTTCACATTTGATGATGGGATTTTTATTGTATGATGCAATTTTCTTATTTCGGCTGCATTGGATTTGGCTCCCATGACATAAATGTTCCTAACTCATGTTCTGAAACAAAAAATATATGTCAGTGGCCAAAGATGCACTGCTGTAAAGGTTGTTTTGGTCATGGAATCCGTTGCGAACACTCTGGTTGAGAAAGTCAATGCCAAAGTTGCAAAATTAACTGTTGGGTCTCCTGAGGATAACTGTGATATCACCCCAGTTGTCACAGAGTCCTCTGCTAACTTTATTGAAGGGTTAGTAATGGACGCTAAGCAGAAAGGAGCAACATTCTATCAGGAGTACAGAAGGGAAGGGAATCTCATATGGCCTTTGCTGTTGGATAATGTTCGTCCAGATATGAGGATAGCATGGGAGGAGCCATTTGGTCCAGTTGTGCCAGTTGTCAGAATAAGTTCTGTCGATGAAGGAATCAACCATTGTAATGCTAGCAATTTTGGCCTTCAGGTAGAGTATGTTAAAAGTATATGCGAACGTATATTATTTTTAGTCATTGATTTTGAAAATAAGACTAGGGGATAAGAGGGGCTCTTTCGCAAGAAAGAGTTGAAATTTTTTGTTTCCTTATTATTTGCAAGTTCCCTTTTTGTCCGTTATCTTGTTAGACCTGAACTCTGAGGATTCCTCGCTTGTGATTTGATGAGTTCTCGACAATTTGAGAGAACTCAGAAGTAAGATGTCCTTGTGATTTGCTGCCTGTATCTTCAGTTCCTTGTTCCTTAACCATCAAAGTGACATATATGCTACGATGCATTTTTCTTTCCCTCACTGCTTCTGTCGGTCCAACGCAGGGCTGTGTCTTCACAAGAGACATAAACAAAGCAATATTGATAAGTGATGCAATGGAGACAGGAACAGTTCAAATTAATTCAGCACCAGCTCGGGGACCAGATCATTTTCCTTTTCAGGTGCAGTGTTTTCATTCATCTTGCCAAAATTGTCATCAGTTCTATAGATTGTAGTCATAATTATAAAGTATATCTCGATCGGAAACACTTTCAGAGGTTTCTCAACAAGCACCATTTTTGGATACCCAAGTCATCCATTAAATTATCAATAGATCATATGCGCATCCTGTAACAAAAACAAAAAAGGCCACGCAGAGTCGGCAGCATTTTTTGTCTCCATAATATTGGATCACTTCTCTATTCACCATCTCGACATGCAAATAATGATTTGTGGCAGGGTCTGAAGGACAGTGGAATTGGTTCGCAAGGAATCAGTAACAGCATTAACATGATGACTAAGATTAAGAGTACGGTGATCAACTTGCCTACCTCTTCTTATGCCATGGGATAAAATGCCTACCCCAGGAATGCTATTATCAACTTATCACCAGGGGAGGGGTGCTTTGCTTGGTCTTGTGGCCGTGTTTGACGAGTTTGCTTGCATTTATAGCTGCCTGAGACGTGGGTCTCTAGACGGAGAATTTTTGCTTCGTGTTGTACATCGATAGAAGATGAAAGAATCATGAAACTACGGCCCTTCGCGTGGAGTTGACTGGGGGTTCATCGTATACAATAATCCGGACGGTGGTTTTCATCTGTTTCGTCGTATAGGAATGTGATACTGCCACTGGACTCGTTCTATGGCACGGCCTGTAATTTGTGGACCAGACAAGGTTGGCAAGGAGAGTTTCCCACTTGACTTCTCTCTTCTGGCGATTTTTTGTGTGGGATTATGGTATTTTCCGTACACGTCGGGCACCCTTTTAATGCTAGTTTGACACGCAATTAGTTTATTATTATAATCGTTATAATAATAGACTAATTGTGTGTCAAATTGGTTTTGTGAGCAAGAAATTATATGTTTAATGCTTTATTATTATTTTTTTCCCTTCAATAGAGTCGATTTGACTTTATCCTTATGACACTTTTAAGATGGAAAATTTTAATTTACAAAGAATCCGTTGAAATTATTAAAAAGGGTATGGTCTTTGATGGAGACATTTTTATTTTAATTCAATAATGCAAGTGAACGTAAAGATATGTATATAGAACCAGTTTTAATCCTTATCACATTGGAAAGTATTTTGAGCTCATCATATCTAGATTATTCAAATGTTATTTGAATGGTTCAGATTTTAAATTTTTGATTAATTACTTTTAAATATAAGAAATTATTTTTTGAAAAAAATGATAGTTAATAGGTGATCTTTATTTTATATTCTATACCTATTAAAATAATTATTTTAAATAAATAAATAAAAATTAAATCTGAATCATCCAATTCATCTATAACTGGTTCCGTATGTATTTATGCTGGACTTACTAGTTTATACAAACAATGTACTTCACTTCAAATTTCATACTGTAGACGGATACGATTGGAATATCATGTTGTATTCATCACGAGAGACATATCCACGTAAGAGAGAGGAGCTTTTGCTTTAAATAAAGGTGTAAACTATAATTTTTTATTTTTTATTTTTAGCAAACGGTGCAAGCTACAATCTATCTACTACAATAAACCTTCTAAAAGTCCTAGCACATATGTAACATGGAACTCACGTCGTAATTTTGAATAACATTATAGAAAGACTAGGTGGCGACCATTTAAAATGATTAACTTCTTCACTAGACATGTACTTTTTGGCCCCGCTTGCCTTTCTTATTATGCATATTACCATTTATGTCAAGTTAGATCAGTTACGGTTGAATTTGTTTCATTAAATACTACTTCCGATCTTTAATATAAAATCTTGTTTGACTTTTATTTTGATCCTAAATATAAGACCAATCCACTTTGTTTCTCATATTTATATATTTTTTTCCAAAGTAACCATTCTAACAATGATAGTTCTAATCAATACATTTGATTAGCAAAGATATTTTAGGAAAGACAACACCTATTTAGGACAAATAACTAACTCAACTTATTTTTTAATCTCCTCAAATTAATTAACTGGCTCTTATAATTAGAATCGGAAGTAGTAACTTAAAATTAATATAGTGGTCCAGTTACAAGTATTCCTTTATCAAGACGGAGAGTCATTTTATAAATGAGATACGATGAACAATACATTTTTTCATATCATATTAATTTTATTTTTTATTTAAAAATAATTCCTCTCATTTCTTGTCAACAGCCAACGTTAATATCAAGGGTATCAAATTCAATTTCAAAGGACCGCATCATAAGCGGGCTAAGACACACCTAAGCTTTTTTCGGATGCCGCGCGCTTTTCTCCTGCACTGTGCAAAAACCAAAATTGCAGATCTGCCCTCCCCTTTTTTAACTTTATTGTGCGTGATTGCACATTTTTTTGCACTTTTCTGCGTCAGTCTTAATTGTCCCCGCTTTATCTCTTTCTCGGTGTGCCTTTTTTCTTCGTTTGTTTTGTCTTCTCTAAGGCGAAGTCAACTAAGGGTATGTTTGGATTGCAGTTCCAAACTGTAGTTGTGCCTTGAAATCTGTGAAACTGAGGTTGCAAACTGAGTTGGACCAAAACTGTTGTTTGGCTGGGCTAACTTTTCCAACCAACTTCTAGCTTTCAACCTCAGTTAGACTCAACGGAGAAAAATCTAACTTTTCAAACTGTAGTTCAAACGGTGATTACTAAAAATGAGCATCCCAGATTTACCCTCACATTTTTCTCTCTGCCTCATCTCCTTCGTTAGCATAATAAGTTTTTATTTAGACCAAATAAATTTTAATTTATATTCATGTTTGTCTATTATGTATATTTAATTAATTATCTACAATGTTTTCAACTTTTTCTTCATAACAAATATTTTTATTTCATAATTCACAATTAAACTATTTATATTTTATCATAATAATTTTTATGTTTTTAACCTATTATCACATTAAAAACATAAAAAATTAAAAACTACTATTTAATAAAGTTCATGCCCTTTTTAGTCATTTTACAACTAAACTAACTTTTTCATTCATCATCCAAACAACTTTTAGCTTTTTTAACTGATTTTTCAAAAGCACCTATCCAAACATACTCTAACTGACTTTTACTCTAACTTCAGTTATAAAAGTCAGTTGAGTTAGAAGTCAGTTTTGCCCAACGTCAATCCAAACATACCCTAAAACGCCAACAGAAAACATTAATAAGAGTTCAACACTCTATGGTATCATTTGGCACGAAACATTAGAAATAAGAAATTGAGATGGAATTAAAATTGAGAAAATAGTGTTTAACATGAAAAATTACTTGTTATATAAGATTAGAAAAACCGATATATATGGGATCAGAGAATATTATAGGGAAAGTGGTATTCTCTAATCCTACTTTCACAGGTTTACTTAATCCCATATAACAAGTAATTATTTATAATAAATAATTTTTAATATTTTTTCAATTGCAATCATTATTCCTATCTCTTATTTTTAATACTCAGTATCAAACGGACTTATCTGATTAGGTATTTTTAATACATAAACAGTGGTTATGAGATTAATAACCTTAAATCAGCGACGTAGAAAGAAGACAGTATCTAGAATAAAAAATATTAATATTTGTCTGGAGGTACCCCCAAGCCAGGAAGACTAGCCGCTGACTTCTTTTTTTTTATTGTAACGCTAAAAATTTATGCTTGTTGGGTTTCGGAAGTCGCGGGCAAAATGGCATTTTTTTTTGCCTTTATAGTGATTTAAATACAGAAATTTTTTTACACATATATATGACTCACATGAAAAATATTATTATCTCCACGCATCAGACGTTTTTGTGTCAACCAAAAGGCCAACACAAATATCTTAATAATTTACCTATTTTTTACGGTGAACAGGAATTTACTTATTTTGTATAAGACACTGAGCATGTTTGATAACAGATAGTTTTATTTTAAAGCGTGATTTTTTTTTGTTGCCTTCTTTCAAGTGTGGCTAAGATCAACGGAAGCGGATGCAGTGCTTATTTGGTGAATTTTACAATTATCTTTAAAAGAGTTGTGTTTTGCCGGACATTATTATCATGTATTTGTTTCGTATAATGTAAGATCATTTGAAATAAGTTAATTCAAATGTGAAAGTAAAGGGAAGCTAAGCAGGACACTTGTAGGAAATTACTCCTCCGGTCTTAATTATAAGACCCAATTGACTTATTTGAAGAGATTAAGGAAGTAAGTTAAGTTGGTTATTTATAATAAATAAGTGTTGTCATTCATAAAATATCCTTGCTAATTAAGTATATTGGTTAAAACTATCATTATTAGAAGGATTATCTTGGAAAAAAATGCATAAATATAAGAGACAAAATGGATTGGGTCTCATAATTAGGATCAAATAAAAAGTCAAATTAAGTCTTATAATAAAGACCGGAGGAGTAGCATATTTTCGATTTTGAAAGATTCTTGCATTTCCAGTGGAAGGATAATGTTAAGAAAGTCGAGAACTATTCTGGTTGGAAAATTAAAAGTCAAGAACTATCACATGCGAGTGCGTCTGTCGAGGGGTATTAAAAAAAAAAAAAAAAAGGCCAGTTATCACGTGTTATACACAACAACTTTAATGCATTCAAAATTTATGTTCATTGAAAATCGGTGCACTGGAAAATGCTCTCTCTATCTCTTATTACAAAACTAAATAACTGAATTGTGTGACTTAAAGAATTGTTAAAATTAATAAAAAATAATAAATATGTGAAAAATATATTTTTCCAAATACATCCTTATTTATAAGTGGATCAATAAGAACTAATAATAATAACAATAACAATACTAATAATAAGTACAAATGAAGAAAAAAATAATTAAGCATAAATTTGAGAACAATGCATTTAATACTAAACAACGTAAAAAAAATCTCATAAAAAGAGACAGGGAATTAAAAAATTTAGATCTCATAAAAAACGAATGAATAGTATATATATGTGATCACAAAATAATATTTGTGGGGTATTTCACTAGAAGGGGGGAATTTTAAGAGGGTGTTTAGTTTGTTCAGTGTGTGCTTTTAAAAAATATTTTCACGCAAATCAAGACAACTCCTATCAGGTACTACCTCCGGTCCTTAATATAAGACTCTATTTGACTTTTTGTTTGGTCCTAATTATAAGATCCCAATCCATTTTGTCTCTCATATTTATGTATTTTTTTCCAAGATAATCCTTCTAATAATGATAGTTCTAGCCAATACACTTAATTAGCAAGGATATTTTAGGAATGACAATACTTATTTATTACAAATAACTAACTTAACTTACTTCCTTAATCTCCTCAAATAAGTCAACTGGGTCTTATAATTAGGACCGGAGGTAGTATTTATTTTGTATATCGTAAAATCACTTTTAAAATTATAATTTGATTTCTATACAAATATTTTTTAAAATGAGTATTGAAAGACAATAACTGAGTTAGTTCAGGTTTTCTTAAAAGACCAGATGCTGAACTTTGCACCCAAATTCTAGTCTAGATTGGGTCAAACCTAACACGAACTAAGTATGTGCTTGGTCTATTAGGTCGGGAGATTGGTTTGCTCGACCAAAAGGAAAATAAAAATGAAAAGGAAAAGAGAAAGAAAGCACCATGCAGACTCCGAGCAGCAGAAATTAGACTGATCAAAGCCTGAAACTTTTTGGACCAAAAAAAAAAAAAGCCTGAAACTTTGAGAGCGAATATCCAGAAGAGAGAGAACAAATCGCAGTGAAGGCAAATTACAGCTACTGCTCTGAAACAAGGGATAAAGGAGAAAATTGTGATCCAAGTCAAATTGTCAATTAGTGATTTACTAAATGAGCAACATCAAGGCACTCACAGATGGATCGATCAAATTACACTACGAGTCTATATTCAAGAGATTTTGCTTATATCATACTACCTCCGATCTTTAATATAAGATCCTGTTTGACTTTTATTTTGATTTTAAATATAAGACCCGAATCTATTTTGTCTCTAATATTTATACATTTTTTTTCCAGAGTAACCCTTCTAATAATAAGAGTTTTAGTCAATACACTTGATTAGTAAGGATGTTTTAGGAAATACAACATCTATTTAGGACAAATAATTAACTCAGTTTACTTTCTTAATATTCTCAAATTAGTCAACTGGTTCTTATAATTAGGATAAGAGATAGTATTATAGTTTTCGGTGCATTCGAATCAAAGTGGAGGAAAGTAACGGTGTTGGACTACTTAAAACCTGGTCTGATCCAAGGGGCCATCTCGATTTATGGGGTGTTTGGATAAAAACTAAACCATGGTTTTAAAAGTAATCTTACAGTATACGAAATAAATATGTAAAAGAATTTCTCTCGATTTACAGAAAAAAATACTTTTAAAAAACACTTATAAAAGAATCCAAACACCCTTTTAGTCTTGTCCTTTTTTGTTCTATTGGTTTAGACTAGAGTCTAGAAAATGCAATAGAAAACACCCTCTGATCATTTTGGCGAGAGATATTAAGGAGCTTGCTATGTGGGCTAGTCAACCAATTACATGTGTCACGTTTTTCGGAAAACTGATACATGCACCAGCAGAGTGATTCATAATGGCACATATGATGTAGTGATATGAACACCAATCATATTAATACGCTGGAGCCCACCCCAATTCTTACCCTTTGTTTTTTTTTTGACCAGCCTTACCATTTTTTTATTTGAATGAATACTCATAGCGATAACGTAATGCAGCTTTTTCCAAATGTTCGATCATTTCAACAAACTATAATTTAGTACACTGCAATCAATTAATGAGATTGGATTCAACAGAAATGATTAATGCCTTGTAACATGATGAGTCAATGTTTGAATCTCCAGTAAGAAATATGTTCATGTTTATTTCAAACAATGCATTAAATAGGGTAGTCTCAAAATAATATACTCCTCTGCTCCTAAATATAAGATGCTTATGTAAGAGTTTTATATTTAGAAGAGGAGGAGTATGCATAAAAAAGGAAGAAGATAATTTAGCATGTTGCATGCAATAGGGGAAAAAAAACAGACTAGCGTGCTGAGCTCGTGAGGGGGTCTTATCATAGACTTTGCATTATATTTATGTTAATATCAGTGGTTTATATTTTAATATAAATTAAAGTGAATACTCATGGATATTACTTAAGAGCGTTAAATACTGGCTTTATCAATATCTGTAGACATATAAGAAAATGTATTAAAAAAATGCACCCAATCGAACATGCCTGGTTCGGATTACGTGTGAATACGCAACCCACAGACTAGTTCATGGGTGCATAGTATACAAGTCCATTGCACACAGACCGCATAGAATTATACCTTGTCACGTAGTTTTTAAAACATATTAAAAAATGACTATGGCGTAATCTTTCCACCTAAATAATACTATCTTCAGTCCTTAATATAAAAATTTATTTAATTTTTATTTTGATTCTAAATATAAAACCTTAATCCATTTTGTCTCTTATATTATCTATTTTTTTCCAAAGTAATCATTGTAATAATGGTACTTATAATTAATATAAGTTAGTTATTGGTAATAAATATGCTTTGTCTTTTCTAAGATACTATTGAAAATGATATGTATTAGTTAAAATTACCGCCTGATGAAATATTTAACATGTACAACTAATAAAATTACTACTTCGAGAAAAATAAATAAATACGATAATCGGGATCTTATATTTAGAACCAAGTTAAATATGAATTGGTTCTTATATTAAAGATTATTGATAGTTGTAGAAATTGTCAGATTGGTGGTAGCAAACCAAATTAAATTATTCGAGAATCCTAGATTGAATAGTTGTGTCCTTTAAACCAGATTCACTAATCAGATTCCACTCGACTATGTCTTTAAATTCATTAAGAGTTAACAAAATATAAAACCGTAGTGTGATCCACAACATGTTTGATGCCACAGATCTTGCAACTAAAAAAAAAAAAAAAACATAGATCACAAAGAAAGGCACAGATCCGACAAGTGATTCGCTTATCGTTTGTATTTTGTATCATGCACAATAATCGGAACCACATTATTACGGCGTTAAATGCATTGTAATAAGATTCTAATTTATTGTCGTCGTTATCACTTACTAACTAAAGGGCTTGATTTAAATACGCAAAGAATGCCCATAATTTTCAAGAGAAAGATATATTTTACGTGAAAGGAATGCATTAACCATATTTGGCATGAAAAAAAATCAACTCATATTATTTTCCATTAATATATATCATGACCTTGTCGTGCAAAGGAAGTACCATACCATGCAAAGTATCCATGAAAAACATGTACAGGTACATGTTCATGTTGCCCTAGAAATCCAATTATATATCCTTCCAGAAATGCAACATCTCAATGGGAAAAATAAAATAAAATCGTCCAAATCCAACCATTTTTCCTTTTTTTAAGGGACAAGGACATAAAACCATTTAATATTGCCTTACGTAGAGGGACCTAACGCGCCTTTCCGCCCGAATCATGTACGTGCCGGATAATTTTGAACCACACCGTCACATATAAGCTAATATATCTAATAATAATTAATTAACAATTATTACGCGTCCGAAAAATCCAACAGTATTAATTACGCCGTTTATTTTCATGCCAAAAATGGAAATAACTGTCATGGAAATAAAAGAAATTTCTTACCATGTGGATTTAAAGATGCATTATGTATGGGCGAGAAAGGACGCCGGGTGAAATGAAAGCCACGCGGGCCCGTGGAGCAAGAAGATCCAAAAAGCGGATTCGAGGCCCCAAATTTAACTCGAATTCACGAACCCGCGAAGTCCGAGCGGAGTTCCGCTCGATTCTCTTTTAAAAGCGCTCGAAAGAAATTGCCTGGGAAAGAAGGACAGCAAAAGTAGAAAAAATTTAATTCCTTTAGTATATATATTGCAGTAATTTGCACAAGGGACTTTCATCCTCAAAATTTTTTCCCGAAATTCTCACTTTACTTTCTCTTTCTCTCTCCCCCTCCCCTGTCTCCTCTCAGAGGAAGAAAATAAAAAACCCTAATCTTTTTTATTTTTCGCTGAGAAATTCACCCTTTTCCTCACTGGTCTTGAATCCACTGCCTCTGTCTTCGATTCGTGCGTTTCTAGGGCTTCAATGGAGTGAACCCACGGAAATTACCGGAGGTTTGTCGAAGATCTAGAGGAAGAGACTCGCACACAACACCAATGACGTCCGCTGACAAGGAGCTCGAAGAGCAGCTTCTCGAAGCTGGAAACAAGCTACTGGATCCTCCGTCTTCTGTTGATGAGCTCCTCCCCCTTCTTGATGTAAGCATGGTTTTCCTCATTTTTGAATTTTTATCTTCAATTCCATTCCCCCAGTGTCTGCCCTCCCCCCGCATCAACTTCTACTTGTGTTTTGTGGAGTTGTTCCAGTTCTATTGTGCTCTTGGCTTATCGAGGCCTGGGGTCTATAGTATTTGGCGTTATTGAAGCTTGTTTTTCGACGCTGTTGATTTTGTTGATCCATTCCCTCACTGCATGCGGCTACCATGCTTATTCTCGCCCTATTGTTAGTTTTCCAGGGAAACTAAATTGTTTATCTTGGGTTGTACCTTCTTAGCACTCGTTTATAATATACGAGTAAGTCAAGCGGAGCCCTGCAGTCGTAGGCTAGCTGCCGAATTTGTTTTGTAATGGCATTCTAATGTGACTTTGGTAGCAAACACTAGTTCCTGGCGGAATAATACGAACTTATTTCACAGCCTTTTTCCCTGGCGTTTACTACCTTGTGAGACCATTTATGGCATATATTAAGTTAGCTGAAATGTTCTTCGATACAATCGTATTTTGGCCATTCTTCCAAAAGGTTAAATAGATGTGAATGGGGATTCATGTTGGTAACGTTGTTTTTCAATATTCCTATATTATGTTTTAGTATATCGGATGAGTTGTAATTTTCATAACCTTTAATTATTGCCTGCTTAAGAAAATACAAATGATTTCAGATGCCAGTCCCGTTGTTGCTGCAAATTCTAACCTAAGGTTTTGGAAACTTGAGATGGCGGAAGACTAATAAGGATTAACGTTGTGGTGCCCCATCTAAAATAATAGTGTGTAATTGGGATCCATTTCCATAAATATGTCTGAAGAAGTGACAAATCCCTAATCTATACCGTCACGTCACATTAAATGTTCAATAGTTTTTGTTTTTTGGGCATTCAAATGTTACATAATTAAGCCAAAAGAGAAAATATCTCAAACATAAATATGGGGAAGATTATTTGTTACATTCCCTTCAATCTTTAATAATCCTCGTTTGGTCAAATATGTCTTTGTAGATTATCTGGCAGGTAATAAAAATCAATCCTATGCATCACTAATTTGCGTGTAAGAAATGCATTTTTTGAATTTCCATATTAATTAGCAACTGTTCTTAGCTTAGCAGATTGTGAAATCTGTCAAGTATCTGAAGTTGGGTTCTTTGTCATTTGCATCTTGAAAATTAAAATTAAAATTGTAGTGGTGAAGTTAATAATCTTTGATGGAGGATATGCATTTGTCAAAAAATATACTTCAAATTTGTGCTTCCTTTAAAGGTGAGCATGATTCACGTCTGACACAATCCTACTTCTTTTCTATTATAGCGAGTTGAAAATTTCCTATCAAGGGTTGAGCAGTCCCCTACCAAGTCGATGCAAAATGCACTCTCTCCATCATTGAAAGCATTGGTTGCTGACAAATTACTAAAGCATTCAGACGTTGATGTGAAAGTTGCAGTTGCTTCTTGCATCAGCGAGATCACAAGAATTACAGCTCCAGATGCGCCTTATGATGATGAGCAGATGAAGGTATGGGCTTCTTCCATTACAAATTTTGCGGATTGTCACTATTTTGTTAATAATTCCAGTGTTAAAGTTTTCTTATGCTTTTTCTTTTTTTTTTTTTTTTTGTTTTTGTTTTTTTTTGTAGGAGGTCTTTCAATTGATTGTATCTTCATTTGAAAATCTACTTGATAAGTCAAGCCCGTCATATACAAAGAGGACCTCAATTGTTGAAACTGTTGCGAAGGTCAGGTCATGTGTAGTAATGCTGGATCTTGAATGTGATGCCTTGATTGTGGAGATGTTTCAGCATTTCTTTAAGGCTGTAAGGTAAGAACTATTATGTCTTAGTGTAGCATGGTGCTTTTTCACTGCATTTTTCACGTCATGCTTTGTCCAATGTGTCACAACTGAAAACCTTGATCGTGGGGAGTCCTATGATATAGAGTAGATTCATGCTAACAGCCTTTGCGTTGCTTTTAAATTGTGCTCTGCCCATTCGCGAGAGAAATGACTTGTAATGATATATGCAAAAAATTTAGAATGTCCTCTGATTTTAGCATCATCGTTGGTTCTGTATGAAGGATTAAGATCCATTTGATTCTTTATGATAACTTAATGTTATCCCTTGGCGTATGATCCTTTTGTTTTTATATATTTCTTAAATAATGAAATATTGGCGTTTACTGCACATTTGGTCATTTTATTTTGGGCATAAACCATATTGAAAGTCTTTCGAATTAAAGCAGTAGTGATTATAAGGCATGCTTTAAGCATCCAAGCCACCCTGTCTTGCAACAAGGCAGGTATTGCCTTTTCCTTTGTGGTTAGAGTTTTTCAATGCTAGTAGCCCAAAGATGAGTGGGAACTTGTTCAGTTTATGATAAATACTAGTATATATGTTACATCATTAAATTGTTAATCGTCTGTCCTTGATGAATAGGGGTCTTGTGCCAATAGACCTTGCGAGAATTCTGTTTCTTGTGGGGTTGCATTCTTCCTTATCTTATTTTTCCTTTGTGTAAAAGAATCACTGAATTCAGCTGGAGGTATCTCTAATGCATGAACGTGTTCATGATGGCTTTATTTGAAAATTTCAGGGAACATCACCCAGAGAGTGTTTTTTCATCCATGGAGATTATTATGACCCTTGTTATAGAGGAAAGTGAAGATATATCTCTGGACTTACTTGCTCCAATCTTGGCCAGTGTGAAGAAGGATGAGGTTGGTATTAGAATGTTGTGATCTCATTCTTCTAATGGATGATGATTTTGCAAGTGAAATTTATTTCTATTGTGTGATTCAGGGTGTTCTTCCACTAGCTAAAAAGCTGGGGGAGAGAGTCCTTGAAAGTTGCGCAACCAAGCTTAAACCATACTTAGTGCAAGCAGTGAGCACCCTGGGTATCTCTCTGGATGATTATAGCAAGGTACTTGCTACGATATGCCAAGAGACGCCTGGTAGCGCGGAGCAGAATGATGTATGTACTGGTTGTAAGCTTTCTGTTGGTTTCATTTAAATTAACTTTTAATTGGCTTGGAATACTTCTCATGACGTGAAAGGTTCATTTTGGTTCAACTGTTTTTCCATCTTCAGGCAGATGAGAGCAAATCAGCCAAAGAACCATTGGAAGAGTCAACTCAGGTATATAATTATTTTGTTCTGGATTTTATCCCTTTGCATACGTTGCACAATGCATGAAGGCATTCATTTCATTTGATCAGGTGGGTAAAGAGGATTCAGTAGAAGCTCCGCCTCCTCAAGAAGCTGATCCTGTTGAAGACAAATCTCCTAAGCCAGTCATGAGCAATGGCAATGCACAGCCTGGGGAAGATAACTCTCTAGCTGATTCCAAATCCACCAAGAAGCAAGATGGTGCTGATCATTCTGATCAATTGAAGGGCGGCAGTGAACCAGGTAATGAGGAGCGCAATAGTTTGGATGCTGATAAGGTTGACAATACGGAGCAAAAGCCCGAACAAGCTTCTGAGAAGAAGGGGAGGACATCTACTTCAGCAAAGGCAGAACCTTCTGAGGGTCAAACTGTGGCTATTGAGGAGGAAGCTGAGAAACCACCTGACTCTAAACCTCAAAGCAAGGACGTTCTGAGCTCACCTAAAAATGATCATTCTGCTGAGTCAGCTGGACATTCAGAGAATGACAAAGAGACTGATGTTCATGTTTCATCACCCAAGGCAGTTGAGGATGAATCTGAAGTTTTTGCTTCTCCACCTACTGAGAGCCTTCCTGAGGAAAATCGTTCAAAGAAATCTGGACGGCCAAAAAAGAAAGATGGTTCTGCCAAAGGAGGGGCAGAATCCACTGAGGATGATTCCAAAAAAGTGTCTGGAGAAACTAGTGATACTGAAGCGAAGCCTGCCACACGGTCAGCAAAAAAAATGTCTGGTGGGAGATCTGACCGGAAGAAAACTACTGTGGTAGATTCAGCCAAAAAAGGAAGTCAGGCTGCAGGTGATCCAGATGTGAAAAGGCACTCAGCTAGGAAAGTAGATGAAAGTGACAAGAGTGGTGGGGGATCCTCTGCTAGGCAATCAGAGGACAGGAAAAAGAGGACACGTGGAAAAAGTACTGCTGATGCTATTGTATCAAAATCCGGTAAAGATGTGGATAAGGTATGTTTGGGCAGTGATGTAGAACCTGTTTCTTTGCTCGGATTTTTTATTTAGTCAATCATGTGTCAATGTCTATGAAAGTTGTTGGAAGCCGCATTATTCATGAGCTCTGATTAGTGCAATTTATCCATGCATTTGCACAAGCCTCCAATCTAGTTGCAATATGATCCTTGTTTAATGAAATGATTAATGGAATTGTCCTTAATTATGTAGGAATCGTTGTCTTCACCAAAGTCGGGGACAAGATCTACAAAAGACGAAGAACATCTAGAGGAGTCTGCTAAGGGAAATTTGAAGAGGAAACGAACTCCTGGAAAAGAAAAAGAAAATGTACGCATCTATTTCCTTTTAAGTTATTAACTATATGTGCATTTGTAATGGCACCTAAGTTTCAAAAAATCATACTCTTTACAAGGCCTGCATGCTGGCTGCTTGCAGCTGGGTCAAATCTAGTGCAGCCTGTTTTCAAAGTGTAGTTGATGTGAAATTTCAATAATAGGTATCGTGTTTCCCTGTGTGCTTCATCGTCTTGTATTATTTGTTTTATGCTGTTTTATTTATTGCTGTAGTATTTCTGTAAGTGATTATACGCAAATATTCATAGTTCTATTGCTTATAATTTTTTGCTTTTCTTTGTTATTTTCAAATATTCAGTTTCTTCTCAGTTTGATGTCTGATCAACTGGTTTACAGGAATCTGATATCATCGAACGCGGTGAAGCTCTTGTTGGTTCACGGGTTAAAGTTTATTGGCCACATGATCGTGCGTAAGTTCCTGCTGTTTTAAATGCTGTCACTGGAAATTTTGGTTAAGCATGGAGTCGTATGTGCTGGTTTGGATTAGCTTGTTATCTTTATTTTCTGATTACTCAGTTGGGTTTGCTAGGTCACTAGATCACCTTTTCTTAGATCTTCAATCTAAAATAATGTTATCTTGTGCATCTATTTTGCCATTTTTTTCATTACGTTATGTGTATGTTTCGAGTTCTATAGGTAATGAGTGTTAGTTTTGTTAACTTTTTTGTATAATCTATCATCTCCTGTGGCCCTTGAATTGAGTTAGTGTCTGCATTTTTCCGAGGCATTCTTGTTCAAACATATGCATATTCTGTTATTCTCATGATGCGTATTTTGTTTATTGTGGAGTACAATTGTTTTTCCCTCGTCTTTAACACACCATAATTTTTTGCAGGTATTATAAAGGTGTTATTGATTCTTTTGATCCTTCCAAAAAGAAGCACAAGGTGATTTGGCATTTGTAATCATCTCTCAGCACTGCCCCCTGCCCAACCCAAAAAAGAAAAAGAAAAAAGAAAAGAACAAGAAATGATAACATGGGGGGGGGGGAGAGAGAGAAAGCTCTCCAGGCTAGAAATTTCATGCCCTTTTTTCATCCATTTCCAATTGACCAGTAGACTTCGTCTCTAGGCTGCCAATGGAAAGATCTTGATGGCTTAATTCTTTTACCAAAAGAATTAGTTTTCAATCTCGCTAGTGTACTTGTATATGCTCACTGTATTCTGACATGATTGTAGGTTATGTATGATGATGGTGATGAAGAAATATTAAATCTTGAGAAGGAGACATGGCAGCTTCTTAAAGATGAACCTGGTTCTAATAAGGTGTGTATCTGCTTTGTGTTTATTTTTCTAATATAGTCTAAACTTTTTAATGTCTAAGTTGATATGAATTGCTTCTGTTAACAGGAAGAAGGAAGTGGTCGATCAAGTCCTGATGCTTCCCCTAATACGTATGTCTTGCTGGTTTTATCATTTATTATTAAATTTGTTGGTTACAGCTTTGTAATTTCTTTTGGTCTTCTGTGTATTGATGTGATGACCTCTTTATGTCAGTGCACTGACCAGCGTCCTATATTTGGTTGGTTATTTTGTTTGGGTTTCTGGATGGAAAATGTCAAATTTTACATTTTGACAATATAGCTTTAATTGACTAGTCTGAGGGTAGCAGCCAGATACCAGGGTCGACTGAGTTAACAATTTAGTGTGCATGTGTGTGTGTGTGTGTGTATAGTCAACTGATGGCCTTTATCAGAACAAGTCATTTTACGTGGGAGCTTATCTTGATGATAATGTGCTGTTGCATATGAAAAGATTACATTAATATTATGTTCCTCCGCCCAAGTAAAAGTAAAGATGTTCTGCTATGTATGTGATGTGATTCTGTAAACTGCAGAAATCATTTCCTTTTATACTTGATCGTTGGCCAAAAAAACAAACTTGATGGTCAATGTATCTTCAATTCTGGTGGTTGCTGTACACTGCTATGATATCTTGTTACTCTATGGTGATAATAAGCTAATTAGATGTCTTATAAATATGGCTGTATATGTTTCTTCTGGATGCTTTGTGGCAAGCATGATGCTTTCGCGCTCATTTTTAGTTGTGTTTTCTTATTCATTCTCATTCTTTGATCTTGTATTAAAATTAGGCCCCCAAAAAAGAAAGGGAAGGCAAGTGACTCAATTCAGCGTTCAAAGGTGGATTCTTCTTCTAAAAGGTTTGTGACTATCATAAATCAATTTCTTTCCGATCTGTAGATGAATGATGATATCTGAATTTGAACCTTGATTTCTAGTGGTGGAGCCAAATCTGGTAAATCGAAGGGTGCATCCACAAAATCTGGCGGCAAGTCCAAGGGTGGCAGCAAAGTTGATAGCAAATCCAAAATTTCCAAGTCTGATGAGGAAGTTGCTAAAAAATCCAAGGACAGTACTCCCAAGAGTGGTAGCAGTAAATCTGCGGAAACTGCGACCAAGACTTCTATCAAATCAAAAAACACAGATACTAGCAACAAAAAGAGCAAATCAAAGGACGACGAAGTTAGTGCCTCAAAACTTTCTGGGAAGCCTAAGCAAGCAACTCCGAAGACAGGAAAGTCCAAGCAAGAAACAAGCACCGTTTCTGCCTCAAAGGGCAAAACTTCTAAAAGTGGTGCTCGGTCAAATATTAATGGCAGTGGAAAGATGAAGTCCGGTTCATTGAAGGCAAAAGATTCAGAGAAAGAGAACTCGGGTGACTCAACCGAAGAGGTAGAGGATATTAAGGTCAAGTCAGCAAGTTCCTCAAAGGCGCAAGGAAGTGAGGGCAGGTCTGGAAAGAAGCGTCGAAGAGGCTAGAGGAGAGTCTTTACTTACTGTGTATCCCTCATAGCCCGCCTGCTTGTCTTCTGCTTAGCAATGTAATCTTCTTTTACAGCATTTTGGAGTTCTTGTCGGATCCCTCTAGTGCAATTAGGCCCTGTGTTAGGTATCTGTCCATCGTTATGGTAATACCCCACATTGCTGCTAGAATTGTTATCCATAGTTAGTCTAGTATAGTGGTAGAAGGGGCTTAGTATCTATTTATTTTTCCCCCCCTTTTTTCAGTTTTTTCCTAGATGGATGTTTATTTTGGAGGCTACAGCAGAAAACAATTCAATAGCAACCATTAAAAGAATGCTTTCACAGCAAATCTGTCGTCGTATTTCTCGACTGTGCAGCGTTAATCGGTTTAATGTTCTTGCTGAAATGATGTAGATTCGAATCTAGTTACAAATTATATTGCAGGATAATTTAAAGAATCTTAACGCACGCATTTAAGATACAAGTAATGATGGTGGTTCGGACATAAGAGTAATAATAATGGAAATCGTGATCTAGGCTAAGGTGAGTGACTGAATAAGAGCTGAGGATTTAGGAGGTGTTTGGGAACATGTAAAAAAATTTTTAAAAACTTTTTTTTTTAATAAAATGAGACAAATTTTTTCACATATTTATTTTATATATCATAAAAATACTTTTAAAATCATAATCTTGATTTAATCCAAATATTTTTTTTAGTGAATGTGAAAACTGTATTGGATGCCAAAATGTTAAAACAATAGGAATAAAAAATTACTCCGGGCTGGGGAAAGTAAAGAGAAGACGCCCCACAGCTGACCGCCCCCGCCTGTTTTTTTGTTGGCTAGGGCCCAGGGTACGCGGAGGCTTAATGGTGCTTGTTTTGTCTGGGCTTGCTAAATCAGGAGGAAGCAGCATCCAACCTCCTCCGTATTTAACTTGTAGCGTGTAGGACCTAAAGGAGTTGGGTCTAATAAAAAGACTAGTTTCTCAAAACATGATAAATTAATATTTGAATTTATGTTGAGAGGAGTGTCCACATTTAGTGCCTAACAGTACATCGAATATGATTACTTCCAATTAGAAAATACCTAAGCTTTAGTTTTAAAAAAAAAAAGTGCATAGGGCCAACAAGAGTTGGTCCAGTCGGAAATGAGCCGATTCATAACTCACAAGGTTATAAGTTTGCACTTCGCTACTGATGTGAAAATTTTGTTAATAGGTGATTTGTCTTTAAGCTCAGAGATATGTCCTGATTTTAGTGAACTTTCGCGACTTAGTTCACCTAAATTTTTTTGGACAAAAAAAAAAACGCCTAGGGACTAAATTTAGTGAAAAAGATTGGTTTCTCACAACATGATAAGTCAAGATTCGGATCTCTATTGAAAGATGTGCTTACGTTACTACCTTATAGTATCTCAAAAGAATTGCTTCTGGTACAAAACTTGTACGTAGTAAAAAAAAAAAAACCAGCGTGTAAATCAGTTTCCTTCTAATTATAATATACTACTATTCAAATCCTCCTGTTCCATCAGTTCCATTCACCAGGTTACGTGGGGACCCTCGAATCCAATCCGCTCTCACTACTTGCTCATCATAAAATTGAATGTCAGAAGTTCATCTCCCTTACTTTTGGTTCGTTTGCAAGGCGTCATGTGCTTCTTCGCTTGAAAATGGTTAGATCATATCATATGAAACGAATCTGTGTGACGTGATCATGCAAATTAATTAAAAGGGTTTTTGTCCTAAAAGCAAGGGGGACAAAAAAACGATGTGGGACTTGGTGCCACCAGACAATATTAATTGAATTTGCGCCTCCAGGCCTTACGCATTGTGTATAAATCGGCATGTTGAAATTAGGTAGCTTTTGTAGTATTAATAAATTTGTAGCATTATGGAGGCGACACGAATCTTGATGATTAAAGGAGCAGTTAGAGTTGCATGCGCATTCCATTAATTTTTTCTCAAACAACTTGAATTAGGCAGTCTCCCTACCACATCATTCTACGTACGTCAATTATATTAATCTGTGATGATATCATATCCCTTCAGATCGAGGCACGTAATAATTAATTGAGTGATTATTTTAGGAATTAAATCGACAATCGCAATCCCTTTATGGAATAACATGTGCGTAACTTTTATGTAATTAATGAGAGCATTTGTGTTATTTTTCCTGAAAAATTGCCTGGGGATTAATTTATGGTAGAGTTAATTTTATTGCACCTGCATTAATTAAAAAGGGATGTTTGGGTTGATTGGAGTATAAACTACTCCAGCTCTTTATAAGAGATAAATGGCAGTTGAGATCTAAATATAGGAAATTAAACGACTTCTCATTGTCCCCGGCGTTAATTAAAACATTTATGTTATAGGTGTGATTTAGTTGTTTGTTTAAGATTGGGAAGTGCAATAATTCCTTTTCGTAACTTTTGTGGGGAGATTGAAAATGATCTATCAAAATTACCAGAAACGATCCTTCTAACAAGGTTTTGTTAAAAGATATTTCTCTGTTGTTTGTAATTATGGGATCATTTTATTTTTTTTGCTTCTTGGGATTAAGAAATTCAATCATTTTGTTGTCAATAATTTACATTATCTTGCGGAAAATACCTTTTGATGAAGTAGCTGAACCATCTCTCTCTCTCTCTCTCCCCATTTTGTAATTGATTAATCCATGAGTGCCTCTATTAATAAGGGTATTTTTCAAAATAAATTTTTTTTTTAATGGGATCTTATGAAAATAAATAAATTAGTTCTATCTTTTTTAATTAGAAGGAAAAATGATATTAAGGCAATAACAATAATTACAAAGTTCCAATAAAGTGAGGGAAAATAAAAACTTCTCTAAACCTATCAAAGTAACTAACATTTTCTACTCTACATGAGAAGGAAGCAAAAGAACATAGAAAAAACCTAATATTCTCATGGATAACACTAGGGACAATCATGAAAGTAGCCTTTGAATCAAATTTTCAACTTTATTCATATTTTTTCGACAACATTTTAATTTAATTTAATATATTTTTATTTTTAAAGAAAATAAAAATTTAACATTATAATCATAAATAAAAATTTCTTATAAATAGAGTTACAAGAGTATGCTTGTATATTGGCGATATTTGATTCCACTGATTTGGGACGGAGACAGCTGCCTTGAAAACACTACAGTATCGTTTGGTACAAAGTGATTAAATATGAAAGATAAAAATTAATTTGAGATTAAAAAAATCTATTAAAAGAGTGTTTAGCATGACAGATTACCTATTTCATGAGATTAGACAAATCCATGTATGTGGGATTAAAGAATACTATAGAAAAAGTGGTATTTCTCAATCATAACTCTATGGATTTACCTAATTCTATAAAACAAACAATTACTTATATTAAAGATTTTTTTAATAAATTTTATAACTGTAATCTGAATCCCTATTCCTTATTTTCAATACTTCACGCCAATTAAACTTATAATTTATTCATATTTGATTTGACGATATAATCAATCTCGCTACTTGAAGTACCAGCCTGCCAGTAAGTGTGTTTAAAACACTATATACTTTTCCGCTATATGAAACCTAGATATAAGATCTATTTTATAGTACAAATTATATTATAAAATAAATTTTATATTGAAGATTAGAGGAGCATATACTAGCTATATATATTTTCTCCATTTTTACTATAAAATTTAGTTAGCTAATTTAAGTATATTAAAAAAATTTATTAAGTTAGTTATTTGTAATAAATATGTATTATTTTTTTCAGAATATTCTACTAGTAATATGTATTAACTAAAACTATTATTTAATAGAACTTTTAATATGTATAGCTATTATAATAAGTAAATATAAAGGATAAAATAAATTAAAATTTATATTTAAAATTAAATTAAAAATCAAATCAGTCCTCGTAAAGGGAAAACAAAAAACAAAAAAAGCACGTGTGTGTGACTGTGTGTTTATAACTGAAGGACCACGCAATTGAATATTTATATGCACGGTGATACGGAGTTACGGACTATGGAGCGCGCACTCCACCCTCCTAATTAAATTAGTGTTTTTTTGGCATCCTTCATCTGATTCTCCAATTATATCTGGCGCTATACTTCTGTTTATTGTTCAGGATGTTGATTATTCCTTCCGTTCCTTATTATAAGAGATAAATAACTAAATTATATTGATTAAAAATAGTTAAAATTAGTTGAGGACAATTAATGTGTAAAAAATATAATGTTTTTTCAACAATGCCCCATTAATAAGGAGAGAGAACAATTAAATTATTAAAAGAAAGAGAAGTGGGAGGGAGGAGAGTATGAGTTGGAGACAAAATAAATAGGGGTAAAATAGGAAATCAATACAAAAAAGTAGAGATAACTTTTAAGTGTCTTTATATATGGGAACATGCCATGAACATCAAATGTCTCTTATAATAAGAAACGGAGAGAGTAGTATAGTATAAATAAAATTATAACGTTGAAAGTGTCAGCAAAATAAAAACAGGTGCTGAGTATATTAGAATAAGATTATGATGTTGAATGTAACTGAAAAATAATAGGAGAATATTACTACCTCCTGTTTTAAATATGAGAGCTTGATTGACTTTTATTTTGATTCTAAATATAAAATTTAATTTATTCTGTCTATTATATTTATCTATTTTTTTAAGATAGCCTTTGTGATAATATTAATTGTAACTAATACACTTAAATACCAAAAATATTTTAAGAAGACAATACTTATTTATTATAAATAACTAACTTAATTAATTTTTTTAATTAATTTAAATTAGTCAATAAGGTTTTGGTATAGTTTAATAACATGAAAATTTTATAGTAAGCAAGAGGTTAAAGGTTGGATCACCCCTTAATTGGGAAAAAAATGTTTGAGAGATTTCAACGAAGAAATAAAATTCTTAAAGCAGAGCTGGGCCCCCATTCATGGCATGTTGAGTCTGAGCGGCGGAGTGGTCCAAAGATCATTTGTCCTTCTTTTTTTTTTTGGGAACAGGTCCTTATGTACTTTTTTAACTTCTAGTACACTGTTTTTTTTTTTTTTTTAAATAAACTCGTATTTCCCTCCACCATCTCATCCATCACTGCACTAATTTTTCTCCTATCTTAAGAAAAGCACATAGGAATATATATACACCGACAATGGATATATTTGATTTTCACTTAAGAGTTCTTTGGTTTTGAGAAAATTTTAATTGTTGGGATAGTTTTTTTTTCACTTCAAAAGTATATTTATCAAAGTTAGTTAATTATGGTTAAAAAGTAAAAAGTAAGATTAAAAACTTGAAATAAACTAATGACATGATCGGATATTGGTTGTCTAGAACCAGAGTGATGAGTGAAGATAAAAATAGGGACACAAGCAGAGGGAGCGAAGAGTCCCTTTCCCTATATGGTTATTTGAATGAAAACCAAACAATAATTTTAAAAGTAATTTTACATATATGAAGTTAATATGTGGAGAGTTTTTTCGATTTAATGAAAAATACTTTTATTTAACACCAAATACTGCCATAATGATGAATAAACAAAAAAAAAAACCTGACCACTAGTCTCTTTTTAGTTTTTAAACTTAAAAATTTTTTTTTAGGCATCACAATAGTAGTATTTAGCATTGACAACCAATAGAGTTTTAAAACTAATTAAAAGCAATCTAATGTGATCACGATGGTAGGATTGCCTTCACGACTCCTTTCACCCTAATCAATATACGTACGCAGCTTAATTAAGAGTTTTTCTCGCAAAATAACCCTCAAATAGACAAATATATATACTATCTTCGGTCTTTAATATAAGAATTAGTTGACTAATTTGAGTAGATTAAAAAAATTAGTTAAATTAATTAATCCTCAAACATATATATTACCTTTGGTCCTAAATATAAGAACTACTTGACTAATTTAAGTAGATTAAGAAAATAAGTTAAGTTAGTTATTTATAATAAATAGGTGTTGTCTTTTCTAAAATATCTTTGCTAATCAAGTTTATTGGTTAGAGTTACTATTATTATAAAGACTATCTTAAAATAAAAAATAAATGTGAGAGACAAAGTATAATGAAATCTTATATTTATAATTAAAAAAAAATCAAATAAGGTCTTATATTAAGGATTAAAAGTAATATAATCCTATAAATGTTTTTCTTTTTGGGTTGGAACTCATCAAGTCCGGAATAGCCAACAACTTTAATATCATTTGTTTGCGTCAAAAAAAATTTTGGTTCGATCGGTAATAAGTCAATTCATAAATAAAAGAAGTTATGAATTTAAATCTCATTACGTACAGATGAGCCTCAAAGCTCAACTCACTTAAAAATGTATCATCTGTTTGTAATTTGGGTACAACATGCATATAATGGAATAATTGACTTGCTTAATTTTCCATGTAAATGTGATTTGCAATTAATTTTTCTTGATCTTACACCGCCAAAACAATAACCATATAATATGTGAAATGAAATAATCTTGTAATGATCAGAATTCATTAAGTTTTGTGTTGGCAAAAACAATTTATCAAGTAGTTTTAAACCAAAACATTTAAAGTATTACAATATTTCACTAAAGATTATATAAACTTTTCCCTTTAATTTCTGTCAAACTTCCCACCTAAACTTTTTTCTTATAAAAAAAAAATCTTATAAACCTTTTGAAATACAGGGATGTGTTTAATTTTTTTTAATTGTAAAAATATGGTCAAAATACTAATTGCAAAAAAAAGAAAATTACGAAGATGAGAATATAAGGATTGTTAAGGAAGTCATCAGAAAAAGTAGCTGGAGGAGATCCATTAGGGAGGTTTGGGGGATGCGTTACAGTACGAATGCTCATTATCATCTGAATAACCCAATCGTTGTCTCCTGAAATGACGCAGACGCAGTCTCATCAAGCCACAGTACTATGACCCCACATTATGGCCAATCACGTGGAGGGGATTTGTTGGTTCCGCTGATCTGTCATATCAACGGCTATCACCCTCACAAAGCCGTACCCCGTCGTTGTGCCCTCCACAGCAAAGCACAGCCCATTCGCTCCCTCTCGAAAAAGCTTCGTGTTCTCTTTGCCTTCCCCAAAAGATCAAATCGAGAGGTGGGGGGAAGGGGGGGGGGAGAGAGAGAGAGAGAGAGAGAGAGAGAGAGGATGGAGGCCTGGTCGTGATAATGATAAATTTAGTTGCTAGGTGTCAATGAGCCATTGAGCCCTCTCATGGCTGCTTCCCGTTTCTCAGTGGACAGAGTACCAGCTCTTAACGCCCTCTTTCACGCTGGAAGCCTGCCTCGATCTGCTACTGAATGTGCCTTCTCTGAGCAATCGTGATTTTTCTCGCCGTTTTGGCTCAGTACAATTGATTCTGATAATGGTTCATCAGGTCAGAGAATCTGGCTACGTGTTGCATGAGTTTACGGGATAGATGGAAGAAAACCACGCTGAATGGGGAAAAGGCGAGAAAGAAACGGAAAGAAAGCATCGAAACATGATTTTCAACTGATTTTGGGGGTTGAATCTTTCATATCCTTTTTCTCCTGGCCCCTCCTTCTACTAGACTCTCCTTTTTCTTCTCATGCTCCTTCTCCGGCCGATTTCGTTGGTATCTGTTTTCTTTCCGGTTGTATAGTGAAAAACCCTAAAATTTTCAAATAAGCTCTTGCTCTAGGTATTATTTGAAGTAAGCGAGAGATCCTAGATTTGCCTATTTTTCTTGTTCCAATTATTTTTCGCATTTGTTCTTTTTGGTTTTTCCCGGCCTCCTTTCCTCAGATCTGATTCAATTATAAGTGTCTTTCCATCGATTTTTCAAGAGCACTCGTTTTTCCCTCGGCGTTTCCTTATTTGGGCAGGCCTTCGTATTTTCCTGATCTCGACTCCTATAGCTTATTTCATATGACATAGAAATTGACAGAAGAGAGTGAGCACACAGAGGCACTCGGTATTGTTTCATACTGATGCTTTTGCGTGCTCATTCTCTTTCTGTCAGCTTCCAGTGCTGGAAATGAGTCTCACTGCTATTTCTGGTTTCTGAATCCTTCTCGGTTTGATTCTTTCCTCATTATGTATCCTTTCTTAGCAATTGGATGGATCCTCAGCTGAAAGCATGAAAGATCATTGGTGAGAAATGAGAATGAGGAGGTTATCATTATCCAACAGTGTAAAGCAGTTGGTGGTTGTTTTCTTTCCCTTTTTCTACTCACTAATTTGTTTTTTTTACTATTTGGGACTTTAATTATATTTAGATTTCGTAACCTTAAAGCGTGACTTTTGATGGTTCTCCCTGCAGAAGATACCCGAGTAGCCCTGTGCAGATTAAGCAGCCAAATTAGCGCATAGCTTGGGACCATTTCACGTTATAGTATGGTCCTCACAATTTTATCTTACCGATGCTTTGCAGGCATCATCGTCATCATCCTCATTATCGTTTTCTTCCACGCACATTTTTTTTTAAAATAATTGCTGCGCATGCGATGCAGTTGGTTTGCTGTTTGTTCTCACCTGAGTCATGGCTAGATTCTGCCTTCTGCTTCATATCTGAACATATTTATTTCAGGAGTATGTATTTACCATTGGCAGATAAACACTAGCAACCTACTTGCTTGGGTTGAGAGTGTACTAAATTATGTGTTGCTGAGCATCATTTCGTTCCCCGCCTGCTAATATTCTGATCTTGCTCCTGACACTGTATATCTTTCTTTTTTTTTTTAATAGAAAATTGATGTAATATTTTGTGGGGATTATGCAATGTGACCCCAAAGGGTGATGGCCTAGGAAAATTAATCTATTGGGTTGAGCTAGGAGCTCGAGATAATTACGGACTTTAATGTTCTGTGGTTGAATAAAATGATCTGCCTTGTTTTAAGGTTATAGACAATATTAGGCTTCTATAATTTGTAATAATATACATGTGAGGTTGTGCTCGCTCACATTGGATTGGATAATTAAGGCCGAATATGATAGTTATTATGTCGGTTAGCTAGAATTAGCTGTTATATGTGTTTGTTAATTTGAAATGGATTTAACTGTTAAATTTTAACAAAAATGGTCTATAAAATATTATAAAATGACGTCCATTGAATGATACAATAGACATGCCTGTTAACTTGAATAAACGAATGTAAAATAAATTGCAACTCTTATTTATTTTGCTTTAGTGATGATTGTTTAGAAATTATATAAATCTCTCTTTCCATATTAAAAGTGCTAAAAAAGTTTGAAAGTTAATATGTATTGTATCTTGAATTAGTATATTGCCAGCAATCTCCACCACTCATTGAAGAAGATAATATTTCATGGATCAGTCTTTCTTTATTATATTGATTTTAATATTTTTCTTTTTCTAAGGAGTGATAATTATTTATTCTTGCCTAGAAAAATTACGATTCTTCATGGAGGACATCGAGATTATTAATTATGGTGTTTTTAATGTTCTATATATGAATTAGGTGATCCTGCAGAGATTCTGCCATATTTTTCCAAGAGATTTACAGATATGCATAGGCTGGATTGCTCCAGGGAGATTTGTTTTTTTATTTTGTCCTGCTTTCCTTTTTCCTTCTTAACTCAATTTTTTCTGCATTGGTTTACCAACCGTTGGAATGTAATCCGTACTTGTCGTTGGTTATACTAGCAAGATCACATTGAACTTGTTTTTATGCTGCACCCAATTTCTCAATGGATACCGGTATATTCATTGAGATTAAAGCAAGAAACACCCACCATTGTTTATATTTGGACCACTACGTTTTATGACTTTGCTTTTCGTTGTCTGTTAAATAGCTGGATATTTCTGATACATGCACAGCCCCCCTCCTGTTGCTTTATGTTTCATTATAGTATGAGTAATGCAGCTTGCTCGGATCTGCGACAATAGCTTGAACTTATAATACATCAATTGTGAACCAGAATAATTGTTCTTGTCAAATGTGCATGACGTATAGCGTCGATCGGGGCAACAAGATTTGATTTTTTTTTTTTTAAATTTATGAGGTATATCTATATATGGTCTTGTTGGCTTGTGACTTGACGGTGCTTATATTTTGGGGTCAATGCATATGAAAGAAAGAGGCAAATGCAACTTTAAGTATTCCAGTTAATTAAGGCTTCCATCTATGAAGCCTTGATTTAACCTTATAATTGTCTCTCCGCATTGATATATGCATAATATATAAATTTGCAATCTTGCGATGTTAAAATTATCGTGATTGAGTATCTGGTTCTTCTTTTTCTATTAAGTGAAGCTTTTAGCCGGTAGACAATAAAATTAAATTATAAATAATGTAGATTTGGTAGTTGCCATTTGGGACGTGCAAAAGACGATTTAACAGTAACTGGGTGTGATAGTAGGCTAATGTAGCTGCCACAAACATGCTTAGCTTGACGTGCACTGAGAAGGACATGTTTTTGCTACATCTTTTCCTCTTACCTCTCTTCTTTCTCTTTGTCTGATAGCTTCTCTTCCTCCCAATTCCTTCCTTATTTAATTCCAATCCACTGTCATTCCATTCCAGGTAACAAAATATTCGAGCTCAATTATTGAACAGTAAAGAGTGTGAAAAGCGGCAAAGTCGCGGTGACCAAAGAGGAAAGCGAGCGCAAACGAATGGTCGAGCCGGGCGAGCAAAGCAGTTTTCCTGTTCTGACATATTTCTGAGAATCGTAATTGAAGTGATCCTATTATATGTAACATTAATATTTTGCTCTTGGACTGTTGCTTCTGCGGCTCCGCTTTTATATTACTCATAATAGTAAAGAAGTTACAAAAGGCATGTATTCAATAGCAAAGGCTGGACCTGGATGTTTCAATAGCAAAGGCATGCATCCGTACTGCTTGTAAATCTAAGAAGAGATATAACTAGAATTTAGTAGTTAATACGTTGCGATATTGCTAATTACTAACAATAAATTGTCGCTAATGCCTGATTATTGGATGTGGATCCTGTGTACGTAGTTGGTTAGGAATGAAGGACATATTGATCGAAGAGAATTTAGTTGATGCAGATTGATGAAGATCGCGAGAAGATGAAAAACTACACACTGATCGATGAAAATGTTGGAAGGGAGAGGTGCGAAGGGAGAAACAATAGCAGTTCGTTCAAACAAAGTTTTGCTTTAATTATTTAATTTGTTGTTTTAATTTGGTCATTACAACTGGAAATATGGAATAATCATGTACATCGGCTAACTTCCTCTCACAATCTACGGGCCAGGAACACGAGGAGGCAGGCATCTTATTATGCATCACGTAGTTAAGATTTAAGCTGTCTTCGTATGTAGTTCACCCAGGAACAGGGAACACGCTAAAAGTGATTGCCTTGAAGGAGGTCCATAGTCCTGAAAGGCTGAAATTTTTTTTTTTTTTAGCCAACGTGATAGTCTGAAAGTCTGAAACTACTATGTATTATGTGCCTAATTAACATGACTAACCAACCAATTAGAAGAATCAAGCTATTACCCTGCGTGATCTTTTATTTTGATTTTTCTCTGCCTAATTAAACGATTAATGGGCGAATTACATTCCCTGATTAACATTTTCCTGTTATATAGATTATTAATAGATATCCAGCAGCAACATCAAGTAGCCACACAAAGTGGCAGAAGGCTTTTGACAGCACCCAAAACCTCCAGATGAGAAGGAAGCTCCTTAATTAATTCCAAACATTTCAAGGTCACACAAGTGCACCATTTCATGGTCTTGTCAGCAGCTCTTGAAAAAATTTCGACCTGGCAAATAAAAATCATCGAGTTAACCTCATCTTGGAACGGAGACTTTGCAAGTCTCACAAGCAAACCTTCTGATTAAATGCTTTTGCCACCAAATCCATATAATAACTGTGCAACATGGAAGTGTCAAGTGACAGCAGAAATCGCCACATATGAATTTTAAAAGGGAAAAGAACTAGTTATCCTAACAAGTCTGTTGTATAAATCCGCCATGGTTTCTTGCTGAACCACACTCTAAACTGCAATATAATTAGGTCAACCACTCAGTAAGTACATTCTGTATATATGACAGAGAAAGGGAGGCAGTGTGGAAGTTCAATTGAGGCGCCATTTTCAATTAAAATGTATAGTATAGTACTGTCAAACAGTATAAGCACGTCATCTAAGCACACATGTTATTATATCAGGCATTTTTTAACACCAAATTAAATATCTATCGATCAGGACACAACATTCTTCTTGGGAATGTTGCACAATAACGATATTTCATACTTGTTCACGAAAGCCATCACCCGGAAACTGCCATCTCTCTCAATGCCGATTTAGATCCTTCAGAGGAGTGAAATTACTTCTGAAACACGTTATCATGTCCCTTACCTAGCTACTCATAATATTTTTGCAGCTTTAGCATTTTACAATCGGCAACTTCCTTAAGCATCCAATGAAATTGAAGAACCCAAAGCTCTGGTGGTGATTGGTTAATTGGCCTCTAGCTCGAATCGTGGAATGTGGACCACCCCATCCACTGGCTCCCTCCAAAACCCATACTCGTGCCTAACTCCGTCCGAACTTCAAACTCTAATTAATTCCCTTTCAGAGAAACTGACCATGCATTGATATCTTCGACGTTCCCTAATAACTACTATCGGTACGAATTCCCGTTAGATAGGTTGAGATATTTCAAGCAATCACAATAAATATTGCAAATGTCAAAAAAGATATTGCAAGGTCAGGATGAAAAGAATAGACCATAAACATGTGAGGCCTGCAGCAACCTATTAATGTTTTCTTGGTGAGCAGTCCAACTGTTTCGTTTTAGAAGCAGGATTTTGTCCCCCCCCCCCAAAAAAAAAAACTACAACTGGTACTATAATCAAGCCTCTTGCTTGCGCCTAGCCATCCAATACTACAAAATTCATTCCAAAGAAAATCAATCACGAATAATAGAATTATGTTTTTACTGTCCCATTGCTGAAAAAAATGCTTTATTTATATCCTAGAAACTTCTTCGGCTTGAACAGCGAGGGGTCGGACTTTAGGGGATATTTTTTTATTTTTTTTAAAAATATAAACAGTAAATTATATCATTCAACTAGATTCTGCATATATCCATTGAATATCATATTATAGATTTCTTTAAATTAATACCAATAAAATTACAAAAAAGATGCGCACTTAAACTCAACATGAAGATCAATACAACTGAAGGCCGCACCGAATCAATAATTCAAAATTTCTTTTTCTACAAGACCTTCACAAAATTAAACTATTTATGAATAAGGTACCTTCAATCTTTTGCATATCCTCGGAACACAGTATATGCTAAAATTATGGTTTAACTGTCCCTTTCCGCAAAATAATAATTCTACCGTCTTTAACTGAAAGTTAGATAGGGAATCCTAACTTTCTCATTCAAAAAAGCCCATTGATTCTAAGAAATTCTACCCGCGTAATCATAGCCTCACGGAATTTCTCTCGGGCCAGAAATAAAATTTTCCCTTTTTAAATTCTTTTTCTATCCAAAGGACCAAAGGGGAAAAACCCACCTAAGTCCTCTAATGGTTCGACGGAGTTTTATCCAAGACCCGGCGGCAAACTTGTCATTCGACGTTTTCCGCTTTACGTATGGAAACTATTATTTTTATCTTCTTCCGGTAGGTTTTTCCCGCGCAAGACAAAAAAGAAGGTGAAGAATAACCTTCGCTCCTACTTCCAAAAAAAAAAGGAAGCACAGTGTTTTCTGTGTAAACCCAGTGAAATTTCGATCCCTACTTCCACGAACATGTGGTTTCCACAGTAACCCGTACAAAGAACAAGTGGTTGTTACATCACCGCTAGCTTCAGAATCAATGGAGGAGAGTGATACTCTGTTTGGGCGGTATGAAATCGGCAGGCCTCTGGGGAAAGGAACGTTCGCTAAAGTCTATCACGGCAAGCAAATATCGACCGGCGAGAGCGTTGCGATCAAAGTGATAAGCAAAGAGAAAGTGAAGAGACAAGGGATGATGGAGCAGATCAAGCGAGAGATCTCCGTCATGCGTTTGGTTCAACACCCCAACGTTGTTGAACTCAAAGAAGTGATGGCCACCAAAACTAAGATCTTCTTCGTCATGGAGTATGTTCGTGGGGGCGAGCTCTTCTACAAGGTCGCCAGAGGCAAACTCAAAGAGGACCAAGCACGAAAGTACTTCCAACAATTAATCAGCGCCGTCGATTTCTGTCACAGCAGAGGTGTCTCTCACAGAGATCTCAAGCCTGAGAATTTGTTACTTGATGACCGCGGGAATCTAAAAGTCTCCGATTTTGGCCTCTCGGCGTTGCCGGAACACATGCGATACGACGGCCTCCTCCACACCCAGTGTGGAACTCCGGCGTATGTTGCCCCTGAAGTTTTGAGAAAGAAAGGATATGACGGATCGAAAGCCGATATTTGGTCCTGCGGGGTGATTCTTTACACATTATTGGCTGGGTTTCTTCCGTTTCGACATGAAAACGTCATGACTATGTACACTAAGATCTTCAAAGCCGAGTTCCAATTTCCTCCGTGGTTTTCTGCGGAATCAAGGCGATTGATTTCCAAGATTCTCGTGCCAGACCCAGAAAGTCGAATCACGATTCCTGCGATAATGCGGGTCCCGTGGTTTGAAAAGGGGTTTTCGATCTCATCAGCGTTTCATTCAGAAGAACCCACTTCGAATAAAGCCGTTGAAGAAGACTCCAGAAGCAAGCTTTCATCCCCCAAGTTTTTCAATGCGTTCGAGTTTATTTCTTCGATGTCTTCTGGGTTTGATTTGTCTGGGTTGTTCGAGAACAAGAGGAAGACCGGGTCAATGTTCACTTCCAAGTTTTCAGCCACGACGATCATGTTGAAGATCGAGACGATGGCGAAGAGGTTAGGCTTCAAGGCAGAAAGGGTGAAGGAATTCAAAATCAAGATGGAAGGGAAGTCGGAGGGGAGGAAAGGGAGGTTGTACGTGACGGCGGAGGTGTCCGAGGTGGCGCCGGAAGTCGCCGTCGTCGAGTTTTCAAAGTGTTCCGGCGACACTTTGGAATACGCCAAGTTTTGCGAAAAGGACGTGAGGCCGGCGCTGAAAGACATTGTTTGGACGTGGCAAGGGGACATCACGGGCAATGGCAACATCGAAGATGGTGCCGAGGGACCAACGATGGGACAATGAACAAAATAGTACTAGATTACTGTTTACTATGACTATTATTCCTTCTAAATATAGTTTTATGCTTCTATAATTCTCCGGTCCCAAAAAGAAAATTCTACTATAATCCTATTTGAAGCCTGCCTACGGTTTTCTCCAGATCAGTCTTGTCATTGGCTATTCCATCTCCAAACTTTAACTAGGTACTCTTTTGGGCCAAAAGATATGATTATCATGATAAAAACTTCTCTTATCGTCATCTGTGATCACTGACATAAATTACTATTCTATATATAATATAATTAAGACTACAAATTTGATTCAATTTATATATACAAATGGTTCATACGGAGCCACGGACTCATTTCAAGTTCTGTATACATGCATGCTCGATTTTTCTTTTCCTTTCACAATTAAGGAATCTGAATTGAAAGCAGTGGAGCCTCCTGTCAGTTTTCTTACCTTAGAATACAGGAAAAGAAGAAATACAACGTCGAAAATATGCACTGTGCAGGCAAAACCACCGACATGGTATACAGCCGCATGCAAACAGAGAGGAGTACTGTATCACTTTATGTGTGACTACATAACATATATTTGTTTTTTTAAAATAAATAATTACTGAAAAGATTCCGTTTGTTCGGGAAAGAAAGTTGCAAGGGACTGATGAATGTAGTCGATGTGCTACTGTTGCAAAGCGATGAGGAAAGAGGATGATGAAAAGGCCAAAGGAGGGGACATTCTTAAAGTTCAATCCAATGACGACGTGACAGGTGGCAAGTATGGGCAAGGGACGTTGCCGATGGGCTTTCCGTGTCAGTGTTCACACGTGTCCAACATCCCTTTGAGATGGCAAAGCTTAAAGGACCTGTCAAACTACTCCGCCCAAATAATTTCCACGGATAAAATGCATTCTTATTTTAATATATTTTTGGATCGAGAAATCTCCACGCACTTATTTCTTTTCCATCATCATGTTTCCCAATCCAATCATGATAAAAATATACCTTTTTATAATAATATAAAAGAGGTTCTCTTATCTTTTTTTTTTTTGGCACCAGAAAAGTTTAGGAGTTGAGTTCCAGAAACTCAACGGCGTATGTCTTTGGATCCAGAAAAAGCAAACAGAATCTTTGATGACCTTTTTTTTTTTTTTGGTTTTTGGGGCACAATCTTTGATGACTCTTTCAAAGGTGAATGACCGCCCAAAAACAGTCCCTCGGCCACTTTGACCCACTTCAAGTTGGAGTCATATTGTTGATCAGGTCAAAAAGAAAAAACAAAATCGTGGAGAAATAGTGGGGGTGGGGGAGGCCCTGGCTGGAGACTTCAGGCTTGGTTTGGGGCTTTGAAGAATCCTTGAGATGAAACAATAGAAATTGGGCTGAGCCCATTGGACTCAATACAAGAAAGCCCAAATAGAGTTCGTGAAATAAACCAGTTACGTGGGCTTTTGAACATTGCACGCATCATCAGAGTGGATCACAATTTCTGGTTTTGGAAAATTTGAGAACTCAATGATAAACAGCCTCTGCTGTCCACCTCACCTTGCCATGCCTTTGTTTTTTTTTTTGGTGGGACCTGAAGCATGTGGGTAAGTCAATGTTTTAACTATATTAATATAGGACGTTCCGAATTGCATGAACCATAATGCAAAGTTCGAATTTTTTTTTGTGAGACAAGATTGATAGTTTAAAATGGAATTTTGTTACTTCTTGATTACCCCACCTTCTATTATTATTGTTGAGTCCGTGTTTGTGTGATTTGATCTTTAACCGGACTAAATCATGTTATCTTTTTTGTTTTTAATTGTACACAAGTGCTCTCTTGCTGAACACAACATAATTTTATTTGAGGCATATCTAGACCCCAAGGGTTTATTTGGAGTTACGGTAAGAGTCTTCAAAAAGTAGCTTTTTAATTGTGATATATAGAATATGAGATAAATATATATGTAATAAAAGTCTAGTCTTGACTTGTGTGAAAATATTTATAAACACTTAAAAAAAGTATATCCAAAAATCTTACTACCTCCGATCATTAATGTAAGATATTGTTTGACTTTTATTTTAATTTTCAATATAAGATCTCAATCTACTTAATCTCTCATATTCATTTTTTTTTTTCAAGATAGTCTTTGTAATAATGATAGTTCTAGTCAATACACTTGACTAGCAAAGATATTTTAAAAAAAACAATATTTATTTATTACAAATAATTAATTTAACAAGTTTCCTTAATATGTTCAAATTAGTTAATTAACTCTTATATTAAGGATCAAAGGTAGTATTACTTTATTCTTATACTATAATCAATCTCAATATAAAATTTAGTTTGCAGTATAATTTTACATTCAGAGGTGGACGTGGTAATTAAACATGGTGGTGATGACAAGCACGTGACAATGGATGAGTGTGTGAACAGTACAAAGTGAGAAGATAATATGAAAAATCAATGGGAAACATAGCGGCGCATTCACTGTGGAAAACCCGAAAAACCTTCCCGGCCGATCGATCACGGGTACGTGTTGAAGTTTCAATTTCAATTTCACGTGTAAAACCTCCCCGATTGATCAATTTTAGTGTTCTATTAATATTATTACAATATATTAAATCTCGATGTTAATCCAATAAAAAATAATAAATAGAAAGAAAATAGAGAGAAAATTATTCCTCTAGTCAATCTTTACACACACGTTCTCCATTTTAATATTTATATTTCATTTTATAAATGTGTTGTCAGGAACATTAAACGAAGTTATTCTTGCCATGTGGTAAAGAGCACGAAAAAAAGAAGCGTCAATTATTGTGTGTTTCATTTTGTGATGAACACTTTAAAAAAAAGAGTGATTACAAGTGGCATTCAGATTTTGTCAAAGATTCTTACCCATCGTGGTGCTCGTGGCCTTGGCCTGTTGATGCCCTCGTGGATACTCCCGAACCATATTACACATCACAACGTCATACTAATCATCGATATATATTCTTCTGATCTTTAATATAAAACCTAATTTAAAAGTTAATATCAGTCTTATAAACACGTGACAATCGATGAGTGTGAAAAGACTATAAAGTGAGAAGAGAATATGAAAAATCAATGCGAAACACAGCGGCGCATTCACTGTGGAAAACCCGAAAAACCTGCCCGATCGATCACGTGTGCGTGTACATATATATATGTAGTTTCAATTTCACTCATCCATGAAGTGTCAATTTCAATTTCACGTGTAAAACCTTCCCCATTGATCACTTTTACTGTTCTCTTAAATATTATAACAATATTATTGTAATATATTAAATGTGCATGTTAATCCAATAATTAATCCAATGGGAAAAAAAACAGTAAATAGAGGGAAAGTAGAAAAGAAATTAAATGGAGACGTTCATCTCCTCAGTCCTTGCACGCACGTTCTACATCTTAATATTTATATTTCACTTTATAAACGTGTTGCCAGCAACATTAAACGAAGTTATTCTTACTATGTGGTAAAGAGCACGAAAAAAAGAAGCGTCAATTATTGTGTGTTCATTTTGTGATGAATACTTTGAAAAGAAAACATGGCCGAAATAAAGGATTATTAATTAATTAATGTTCTGGGGCAGATTGAAAATAAAGGAGTGATTACAAGTAGCATTCAGATTTTGTCAAATATTCTCAGCTGTCGTGGTACTCGTGGCTATGGCCTGAGGGTTAGTCCTATATGTAAAATTTATTTTATATATTTATAAAAAAAAATTTTAAATTGACCTTATTGATACCTCAACAATAATTAGACAAGAGATGAAGGAAAAGAATTAAAGAACATGATAAGGCCGTTTTGGGAGGAAAAAGTTATATTAACTAATTTAACTAACATCTTAATCTACTCATATTAATTAATTAGGTCTTACATAGTATTATTTACACGTTATAAATATTTTTATTTTATATATTCTTTGCAAATACAGACACAAAAAATAACCTTAGTCCCTCTAAAACTGCAATTAAAAGAGACTACAGCATTCACATTTCGAGGGTACGTCACGCAGGAGGGCACGCGCAATAATCCTACTACTGAATATAATATTGTCTAAACATCAATGAGCATCACATTGAACTAATTAATGCACGTGCCCGACATTGAAAGGATTTTTAGTACATTATATTCTTTATAGCATATATTTTGGAAAAGACTAAAGAGATTTACTATTTTTGCACGTTTAATTGTCATAGGCAAGATGAGTACTCCTTAATATCCCTTCCCCACCCAAAACAAAAAGTGACCATACGCTTTAAATATAATCTCACAACTACAATCGTCATTATGTTAATTTGTCGATAAAAATGGCTTGATGTGTGAATTGGTCAATCAACGTTCATATACCGTGTAATAAATGTGGTAAAATCTTATTTTGTTCTTTACATATATGACATTATATTCTTTTTAATTTGATTTTCCATGATGTTTTATTTTCAAAATAGTCTATCACAAATGAAATTATTCCTATTAACAAGTTATTCTTCCGATCCACATATAAGCTAATTAAATTAAAATACCAAGGTCACGATCGATGATGTTGAATTAATGATATATATATATATATATATGTCAGCCAAAATATTTATTTTCCACTTCCTTCCATTTAATCAAATTAATTTGTAAATTTATATTCGAGGTTTTTCTAAAGCCTCTCACATTGACTAAAATGCTTAATTATATAACAACTAGGTTTTTAATGCATTCACAAAATTAAAAAAAGAGAGTTATATTATTTAATTTACAACTTAATTATAAACAACACAACTTAGCTTCTTGTGTCTGGGTGTATTATTTTATATTTCATATCGATATATTGGTTGATGTGGACATGAACGCTAACATTCATATTATTAACCACCAGTTTCTTTTAAGTGTTTTCACTTCTGGCTCCTTGTGATCCATCATACTTAGACAGTTCGCTAACGAGAAGTAGTAATTAAACCTCCGCAAAATTAGTGACCACCTCTAACATCATTGCGATCAATCGAGTGAGTAGCAGAAAATATCTCCCTATATAGCTAGTTTGCGTCTTGGCAGGTTATATAGTTAATTTTTAAAAAATGTCCCTTTAATTAATTTGTTTATTTATTTCATTGTCTACTACTCCTCCGGTCTTTAATATAGGACCCAAATTTTGAGTTGGTTTTGGTCCTAAATATAATACCCATTTATCATATTTATCAATTTTTTCTAAATTACCCTATGGATACTCCCTTAACCATAATCAAATAGAAGAGGGAGAGGGCATATTAAGAAAGATGATTATGGTGTTTTAAGAAAAATGTATCACTTTTCTTATAATTAACTAACTTACCTAACTTTCTTAATCTAATCAAATTAGTTAAATGGATCTTATATTAAGGATCGCCGGAAGAGTATATATATTGAGCCTATTATTACGTGTCACCACCACATCAACATTACCAAATATATAATGAGGCAAGCCATCATAATTAGTCTATCTAACAAAAGATAATTAATTAATTGAGGAGGAAGGAGAGAAGATAGCATTTCTTTACAATACAATACTTGCCATAATTTTGTCGAGGTCTTTTTAAAATATACATTAAGACACCTCTCATGATCAATATATATGTACACACACACAGAGACTTGCCTCTAGTGATGGCACCAGCTCCCAGGATAAAGTATATTGACTTAAATGGACATACTGAACAGGTCAAAAAAAAAAAAAAACAAAGGGACATACAGAAGAAGAGGACGTTGATGGCCCTTAAAGTTAGAGGACCTCAAATGAATAAAACGACAAAGCAACGATAGAAAAAGCGTGGATCCACTGTGTCGGGTTCACCAAACATAGGATGTGACCTGCCCTATGAACGCGTATCACGTTGGACAGAATCTCATCTATATATATACATATATATATGTGTGTGTGTGTGTGTGACTTGGAAGTGAGTGTGTGTGAAAGAAGTACATCATCAACCCATCACGCAGATTATGTAAGCAGAGTGATATCAGAACCATCCACCACCATGTAAAATAAGTGGTAGTGCGTGACCTGACTTACCCATGTGGAAGATTTTTCTTCCGCACAAATTTAAAACTATTTTTCTAAATGACCCTGCTATTAAATTTACGGTCTTCCTTTGATTCCCACTTACACCAAAAGGATCGGAAAAAGCCAACCAAATTGAGTACATATTTGATTTCAAGCTTCATCAATAATGTTCATTGTGGTCTCTTTCATCGGCAATTTCTTTGTCGTATATGTATCACCTTTGATCCTTAATATAAAAACTAGTTGACTAATTTGAGTAGATTAAAAAAATTGGTCAAGTTAGTTATTTGTAATAAATATATATTGTCTTTAGTTATTTGTAATAAATATATATTATCTTTCCTAATATATCTTTGCTAATCGAGAGTATTGGCTACAACTACTCTTATTATGAGGACTATCTTAAGAAAAAATTAATAAATATGATAGAGAGAAAATGAATTGAGATTTTATATTTAGTACAAAAATAAAAATCAAATGAAGATCGGAGGTAGTATTGGTTAATTTTGAATAATAAAGAAGGAAGATGAGCTGCACCTTATTATATAGGATATAATAAGCTAGAGCTAGCTACTAGTTAATTACAACCCAAAAAATATAACAGCTAATGAAAAATTCAGGAAAATGATCGTAGAAAACGTATAATTCTGAAAACAAGTGAAAATAGTCAAAACGATGGACAGAGTATAGGTAGCTGGAGAAAATGAGCCAATTGAACTATTTTTTTATGAACGTTTTTTACACTCAAGTCAGCTGCCTATCTGTTAATACTTTTAGATCCTGTTTAGTACGAAGCAATGAGAATAAGAACTAAAAATTGAAATTAAATTTTTAAAAAAATTATTAAAAAAAGTGTTTAGTATAAGTAATTGCTTATTATATGAAATTAAATAAACATATGTAAGTGAGATTGGAGAATACCATAAGTTTGTTCAATCCAAATAACAAACTATTCCTCATACTAAATAATACTACCTCCGGTCCTAATTATAAGACCCAGTTGACTTATTTGAAGAGATTAAGGAAGTAAGTTAAGTTAATTATTTGTAATAAATAAGTGTTGTCATTCCTAAAATATCTTTACTAATTAAGTATATTGGCTAGAACTATCATTATTAGAAGGATTATCTTGGAAAAAAATGCATAAATGTGAGAGACAAAATGGATTGGGGTCTTATAATTAGGACCAAACAAAAAGTCAAACAGGGTCTTATAATAAGGACCGGAGGTAGTATAAGTTTTAATATATTTTTTCAATCTCAATCTTAATTCTTATTTTTTATTTTCAATAGTTTATATGGGTTCCCATTCGTGATGAGCACCCAATGCTTATCACCTGATGAACAATCTGGACGGTCCAGATTTAATATTATTAGATAATTATTTTAAAATAGAAAAAATTATATTTTTAAAGAATGATAATTAAGATATTATCTTTATTTTTTATCCTATACCTATTAAAATAATTATTTTTAAAAAATAAAAATAAATCTGAACCGTCCAGATGATCACCAATATAAATCACAGTTTATATCGGCGCTGTAGATTTACACCTTAATAATAGAAGGGGGGTGGTTATCCATATGACGTGGGAGTAATGAGGCGATGATGGCGTAACGCAGAAATTGAAGACTATTTAATAGAAAGAGAAGTGGAAATTGCAGTCCGGTCAAAAAAAAAAAAAGTGGAAATTGCAGCACACGCGTGGCACTCGCACGAAATGTATATATTTGATTGATGAATGATTGAGAATTGACTGGTAGTTCTAAATAATTCATGAGAAAGACAGAAAGACACCACATAGCAAATTGGTGCAAGTTTAGACGTTTCTAGGGAGCAATACTTCCTTTGTTAAAGTTGACTTAAGAATGACTTGCATTATGAAAATGCCTTAAAAGTTACGTAATCAGTGTGAACGCTAATCCTACCAGCTTAAGATTCCCTTTCTGAGCGTGACGTGACGAAATTAATGTGAAGCCCGTTTAAGAAGCTGGAAAAAGAAAACAAAAAACAAAAAAATTACCCGTTGAATTTTAAAAAAATAAATATGTTATGATGATTATTCTTGTTATGACTTTAATATGTTAAAATCTGTTAAAATTATCTATTTATCATTTAAAATTCAATAGGTATTTTTTTACCATTTTTTCAATAAAAAATATGGTTGTAAATTCTCAAAAGTACTTTTTACTAAGATGTGGTGTACTATACGTGTGTGTGTGTGTGAAAGAGAGAATCGTAAAGCTCTGTTTTTTAATTAGAGATTATTGCTTACTTCATTGGAGTGCCGTGTCATTTGCAATCTAACCATTAAAAGGAGTTTAAATATAAAGAAAAGTTGCCAAGGTATTAATAAGAAGGAAAATTATATATTTATCCAAAGTATGAAGAATATAATAGTAATAGGCAATATTTAAATATAACACAATACCAACAAACCTAAAAAGGATAATTTAGGGAGACCTGTTGATTGTAAGAAATTCCTATTGAAAAATAATTTCAATCATTTAATACACGTAATTGAAAAGGATAATTTAAAAAGACCACGTTTGTGACAAATATATAGTTAATTTAATTAATTTTATTAATATTTTTATATTTGTCATCTAACTCTTATATTGAAAATAAAAGGTAGTATATCAAGATAATCGGAATTTGCTGATCTACCCTTGTAATCAGATTTCTAGCAGTTCTCCGTCTCTTTGACGCTGCTTCTTGCCTGACAAATCTCGTCCTCCGTGAATGACAAAGTTTGGGTCACAATTCACAAAACCACGAAGCTTCTTTTGTAGACTTCTCAATTTCATCTTTGCTTTCTTGTATTCTTCTTAGTTATTCTTCCTCCTCCTCTGGCCCATCCGCAATCTTGTCCGTATTCTTTCTTTAATTTGTACTCGCTTCAATCATTCTTCGTGTTATAGATCAAGCACCTCTCTATACCCAAAAGGGGTGGATCCTGATCGTATTTTAGGGCTTGTTTGTTTTTGTTCTCAAAACAATTTTATAAAATTGTTTCTTAAAATAAGTTTTGAAAACAAAAAATAAAAGAATTTGTTTGGATAATAGCTTTAAAAATCACGTTTGAAAAAAAATCATAGAAAATCACACTTGGTATGTGATTGTTATCACTAGTAATAATAAGTAGTGGATAATAGGTGAGAAGAGAATAAGATTTCTCAAAATTTTTCAAAACAAAAAAAAAACATATAAAAGTTGTTTTGGTTTCTTAGTTTTGAAAAACATATTACTGTTTTTTTTAAAACAAGTAACTAAAAACAAATTACTAAACACGTTTTTTTGTTTTTATGTTTTTAAAAATAAAAACTTGTTTTCTAAACAAGAAACCGGCGATCTTTGTTCTCTATTCTAGTTACAAAAGTATTTCATGTTTTATAGTTTTCTCACCGCGATCTTTGTAAAATAACAGTCATAGTTCTCTATGACTGTGGAATATTGGCACAGAATATCAAAGGCTTAGTCTGTGAATGATGTTCAAAATTCAAATGATTACGCAGGCTTGTAAAGTGAGTGTATATGTTATAGAAATACCGTATGAATAATTAAATTGAGGATCTTTGACGGCCTTCTCGTTCAGAATTGAGAAATGACTATAATGAAATCGAAATCATATCGAATTGAATTTGAGAAAGTTAAATAATATGTGTTAGGTTAAAATTTTATTAAATACTCCCTCCGTTCCTTATTATAAGAGACATTTGATGCTTATGGCATGTTCCTATATATAAGAGACACTTACAAGTTGTCTCTACTTTTTTGCGTTGATTTACTATTTTACCCATATTTATTATCTCCAACTTACACTCTCTCTCCCTCTCACTTCTCTTTCTTTTAATAATTTAATTGTTCTCTCTCCTTATTAATGAGGGCATTTTTAGAAAAAAATTATACTTTTTACACATTAATTGTTTTTAACTAATTTTAACTGTTTTTTTTATCAACGTACTTCGGTTATTTGTCTCTTATAATAAGGAATGGAGGGAGTAAATATTTATGCCGAGGAGGAAAATTCTGAAAAATTTACGTATGTAAAAGAAAATATTTTTTTTTGTGGCTTTAATTTGCATCATCAAAGCAAATCAAGTTTGGGAGAGTTCAAGTCAAGGTCTGTTCTGAGTCAATTTTCCTTTTAACTTTCTCAAATGCGCGTTACTTTTTCTTTTCTATAATTTCTTCCCCACGCACTCAGCCGCCGTACCTTCTCGAAGTGTTTTGAAACTTATTTAATTAATTGATTGCCGACTTCCTCTTCTTCTACGTCATTTGCCAGCTAGGAGACTCTTGATTCTTTTCTCCCCTGTGTTCAAATTATGAACAGCTTACATTTTATACTAAAATACCGACATATATACGCTTCCAAATTCCCTTTGTCTTCACGTGTTCTTCTTGTGCATTGGCACACGCTTCCATGATATTTTTCTATTCCTCTTCTGGCATAAAAGGTTCTTCCATCCGCCGGCATAGATGTGTAAGAACTAAGAAACACGTAAAAAAAAAAAATGTTGAAATTCAAAGTATGTATAATATAATACTGGTTCATTCATTAAGTCAATTTAGTGATCTTTATGTTGTTAAGTATTAGTGTAACTAATGTAATACGTGCGTAGGGCATATATAACCAAAAATGTTTGCTGGAGAATTGAAGCAAGTTTGATTTGATCGAGCACTTAAATTTAAAAGCAAGAGGTACGAATTAATCAATTCAAATTTTGAATTCTAAACCGTCTCTTGTGTTTGTCCAACTGTTGGTTACCACCAATTAATTAGGGCCACTAAAAAAGGCGGAGCCACTAAAAAAGTTCAAGTCAAACTATGCAATTTCCAGGTAGGGGGTGAGGCTAAGGGTAGAGTAAAGGTAAGTGTGTGTAGGATTAATCATTAATAATATTGTCCAAACATAGAATTAACTGAGTTTAAAGCCGCATAACCTTTTGGGTAGCCTGCCAGAGCAATCAGATATTGAAGCCGATCGAAGCCATGATTCGGACACTGCGCCCATGGCCATGGGTTGTAGAACTCTGCTTTTAGAACAAGCGGCATGCCATTGATTTATTTTAATTTCTTCTATGACTTTGTGGTCCTCGTACGTATTTCCCCAAAAAAATTATAATCTTTGAAGTTTTAGTTATTGAAGATCCCTAGATTCCCAAAAAGGGGTTTAAAATTATTACTCGTGTGTTTAATTTTAGAGGGAGGAAATCCAGGACCAAGGAAGGAAGATACTGTATAGACCACCGTCGATCGACTTGAAAAAATATCTCTGAAGCAGAGATAAAAGGACACGGAGAGCCAACCACTCAGGGGTTGGGATTGGGGAGATAGCTGCCAAAGTCAATGACAAAGAGAGTCAATGGAAATCCAAAATTAGCTCAACCTCATCTCGTTTTTTCATTTAATGCCACATGAACTTGACCTTGACACGTCTCCTGAAAATTCTTAGTCATCTCTCCCCCTCTCCCTCTCGTTTTATCTTTTTCCCCTCTCTTTTCCAATCCGCGTTGTACTTTTTACACCCCAGCAATGACGTCACAACTCGTGCACAATTTCCTGCAACTTTCCTTCCTTCTACACCTAAGCAATAAATAAAATTAACGATAATTGACGTGTTCCTCGTCCTCCTTTCTATATTTTTTTGTATATATCTGTTGCTTATGTTTTACTGATTCACTTAAATCTATCAGATCAACTGTCTTTAAAGGAGACAAACCACTTGGGCGGCTTCTTCAAGCCATTTCTTTTCCCTTGTTTTGCGATGGAAGCAACGTGCGAGAACACTCTTCTCAACCTCAACGCCAGCCCTTCTCGGCACGAGGACGGTGTCCAGGTTCGCACAAACCTAACCTCAAATATATCTATCAATTCGTGTGTTTCTCTCTTTACAGATAATAATGTTGTTCAGTTTTTCGATTTGGTAATGTTAGAAATTGAAATTGTGGTACCAGGCTGAGGTTTTGATGATGGAAGAGCTGAATCGTTTGAGTAGTGAGAAGAAGATGCTAACTGAGAAGCTTACTCGCGTTACTGAGAGCTACAATGCTCTGCAAAAGCATTTTAACCAAGTCCTTAAGAACACCGATTCTGAGTTGGACTTAAGTACAGTACAATCAAGGAAGAGAAAGGCTATTGGAACCGGGAATTGTATCGGCAATAATATGTTGAATTTTAGCGGCGCTTCTGAGTGCAGCACCAGTACTGAGAATTCATTCAAGAGGCCCAAGGACCACAGTCTCAGTCACCCTATCTCTCCCAAGGTTTCAAAGTACTTCGTGCGCACGCACGCATCAGATCCCAGCTTAGTAAGTCCTTCGTTCATATACATATACATATACATATACATATACATATACCTAAATATAAGAGCTACCCTACAAACTGGCTATTATATTTAGGATCGGAGTATATTCTATGAAGACTGGTGAGTTTTGGTTTCATCCTTTGGAGTACTATAAAAAGGATTTGAGTTATATTGGGAAGAAAATTGACCAAGAAATTAAAAACAAATCCTATCAAGGGAACACGAACGGATAAGTGTATAGATTGTTGTATACCGACTTGGGCAGCCGTATCTGGATGATGCTAATTGCTCATCGTACGATTTAACTTGTTAGTTAGCTAATTAATTAATTGATGTTATAAGCTTCAACAATCGGAGACAATTAATTAATAAAAAGGTTTTGCGATTTGCTTCACTTTTGCCATGTCAACATATAATAATGATCGATCTATTTTTGGATGTTGCAGTATGTGAGAGATGGATATCAGTGGAGGAAATATGGTCAGAAGGTGACTAGAGATAACCCTTCTCCTAGGGCTTACTTTAGGTGCTCCTTTGCTCCTAACTGCCCAGTGAAAAAGAAGGTATATATATTTAACGCTCCCTTTTCTCTTCATGTAAATAATTACAGCTTTAATTGGATCACTGATGAAGAAATAAGAAGAAGCAGAATCACCAAATTGTATTGATATTTAGGTGCAAAGAAGCGCGGAAGACCCAACTTTATTGGTTGCGACTTACGAAGGAGAGCACAACCATATTATGCATGGAGCTCAAAGTGAAGTGATTGACCCAATTCCAGTGAACTCAAATGCAGGGCCGAGTGAGATTATTGATCAGAATTCCAGCCGCCAGTTTTTGGTTCAACAAATGGTTTCTTCTTTGTCAAAAGATCCCATTTTCAAATCAGCTCTCGCTACTGCCATTTCAGGAAGAATTTTAGAGCACACTGTTCCCTAGCTAATATATAATAGTTCAGATCATTTGTATTGATATGTAAAATTAAGTGAGGAACTTGATTTTGTAGTTTTTGCGTGGCTCTTGTTGTAGATCGCGTATAATATTGTAGGGTGTGCAAAGTATACATGTGTATTTGCTGCTATGGCATTAGCCTAGACGAGGCTGCTTGTGATAATTTGGTTTCTACGACTTCCATCCAGTTATGATAAGATACTATTTGAAAGCAAAGTAGACGTCCAGTTCATCTGGGGATCATAGTTGCCGCACAGCAGCGAGTAACATGGGAGGAACAGGTATGGTTAGTTAATGTTGACCGTAATTGTGGCCACCAACGTAAGAAGGACTACTGCAAATAACTAGTACAGGCACTACACTCTTGTTCATCTTAAAGCGTCCTTCCTGGTTACATCTAGAATACACTGAGGAGGAGTCGAGAAAAAGCTAAATCCACTAGACTAGGAGCATTAAGAGCTTCTTTGGCCAGAATATCAGCCGCCTCGTTGCCTTCTCTACAGCACCAGACCACGTCGACCTCGCAGTCTCTATTCATCATGGCTATCCATAGCTGACGGCATAGGAGGCCGATCGAACCAGATATCCCATCGGGTCTCATTCACCTCAAAACGTTGCGACGATTCCATCCTATCCACGATCTCGTATCGCGGGAAGCCCAGAATTCCTCGTTGTGCCCCTGGGTAGGATCTTAGACCACGCCTCTGCTGCAAGTGAGCTCGACATCTCTGGGGCGCTTTCGGTCTCCAAATGCTCTTCCAAACCCATCTCAAGGACGTGTCGCCTCTCACTGAAGAATGTGCTTGGTACGAGGGATTTGGAAGGGAGGGAAGGGAGAGAGAAGGATTTTAATTATTTCCTTTTGTTTGACAACGCACAAATTTTAAGAGGGGAGGAATCATCAACCTCCCCTTTAAAATTGGGAGGATTTGGAGGGAAAGGATAATATTTTGTCATGTTATGACTATTATGCCCATATTGTAACCATTATGCCTATATCTTAAATAAAATAAGGGCAAATTATTCATGTCAAAATATTTTTCTCCCCTCACATCATGAATCAAATAAGGTAATATTAAAACTCTTTCTCTTCTCTTTGTTTTTATAAATCCAAACAATGTAATATTAAAATCCTTCCACTCTCCTCTCCTCCCCTACTCTCCATTAAAATCCCTCCTCTCCTCTTCCTCTTATTGAGCCAAACAAACCCTAAGGCTATCATAATCTGATATCGTGGAAAAGGTCCCTGCATGCGACGTCCACCTTCACGTGGGTCGATCCGTCCTCTGCTAATGGCCAAATTAAATGCATTTCAAAGCTTCCTTCAGAATTTCTATCTATGGCTCCGGTCTCGAGCTGCCTCCTCATCGGAGGACCATATAACTGGTTTTATTAAACACATTAATCAATGTTTGGATTAGCGGTAAAAAAAATAGGTGAAATTTATTTATAATTTTAATTTTGAGGATAATTGATTGTAATTTATTTACATGTTAGGTATAATTACAAAGTCAGAAATGACAGTTTTCTTTAAAATCTCCAACACACCCCTCAATATGGGTGTTTGGTTTGGTCAGAAATCAATATTGGTGGTCTCATAATTGATTCAATGAGAATATGGGGGTTCTAAAAAAATTTTAGGAAATCACAAATTTAATTTTCAAAATTGATTTTCATGAGTATCCAAACACTGATGCCTAACTGTAATCAGTTTGGGTGCTCATCTTCATAACTCATCCCCTCTAGACTCTCTAGATTAGATCTAGATTACTTAGATTTATTTTTTTAAAAATAATTATTTAATAATGGATATAAAATCTAAAATAAAGATAATATCTTAATAATTGCTTTTTAAAAATCTTTTTTATTTAAAAATAATTAATCAAGTGCCTCTCATTTCTAATAGACTAGTTTTTTTGCAATTGAACTCCTTCTTTGAGTCTATGCTCATCACAATTTTATTGGTGGTCTTATAAACTGATTTAATGAGACCTTAGTATCAGAAATAATAACTCTTTTTAATACAAGAAATAGGGCATGGCTAACAGCCTGCGGGCTCAATACATAGCTACTGTAACGAAAATCACGTTCCATTAAATGCTTTGCACTCGATCTGTGGACGGTTCTTTAGACGTACTACTTTCTATTTTTAATATAAGATCTTATTTTATTTTCATTTTTATTTTAAATATAAGACCCTAATTTTTTTGGTCTTTCATATTTATTTATTTTTTCTAAAATAGTCCGTCTAATAATGATAGTTCTAACTAAGGATATTTTACGAAAGACAATACTTATTTATTATAAATAACTAAATTAATTTATTTTCTTAATCTATTCAAATTAATTAACTAGTTATTATATTTAGTATTAGAAATATAGTAATAACTTACGATTAGGACCCAAGATTTATTCCTGTTCTTCTGTCATTTGCATCACTGTCGCCTTTTTGTATATTCCAGCTTTTTCTGTAAACTTTTTTTTTTTGGGCCAAACTTTTTCTATAAACTTAACTTCCCAAGACCCTGTCGTAAAGGTCCCACCTCAGTTTGCTTGTCTACAGTTTCTGAGGTTAAAACGAACATCGTTGGAATATTGTGCCATGGCACGGACTATATATGTCAGTGTCAGGAGTAGCCACGGGTACACGTAAAAGTGCGCCGTATGTATTTGACCAATGGATTCCACATTCACATTTCTGCTTTCACATATGTGACGCCTGCAGCATTTACTGTTACTATGATCGATCTCTTTCAAGTCTCAACCGAACAACAAAACAAACAAGAAATTAAGGTTGGAACGCTATGCTCATCAAACATTTCAAGCTTGTCGGATCTGAATAATATCTATATCTTATTTAGATAATTCAAATCTGATTTTTTTATTTGTTTAAAATAATTATTTTGATATGTATAGAATTTAAAATAAAGATAATCTCTTAGTTATTATTCATTCAAAAAATAGTTTTTCTATTTGAAGATAATTAATTAAAAATTTTAAATCTGAACCGTTCAAATTAGATATAAACAGTTTAAATCTGATTAGTTTAGAATGCTTATTAAGATAAAGATCCTCTTCATACTTCCTTTTCAAACTTCCCGTTCACAAGTCCCTCACGTGAGGCAGCAATACCGGCAGCGAATGAGCCTCAACTTACTGCAAACTGGAAAGTAAACAAAGTTCAGTATTCTCCGAAATCTCATCCTTGGATCTGTACGTGTACATCTTATATATAGAAATTAAACGTACATGTTTAAATATCCCGCACGGCAAGTTCGACTTTTGAAACCTTGATCCGACTTATTATAACTTGACTTAATCTGTATGTATATATAGTAACAGTTTTGATTATTCAAGTTCCATAATATGGTTCCATGTGAGATTGAACAAGATTATGTCATATTTTGCCACAAATTCAACAGCCCCAACCGGCAGCTTAGGGAAGAGTGGGGAGTCCAACCATACTTGTCTTCCACGCGCAGGGAAGCAAAGATTCTCATCTTGGACTTTGAATCCTTGACAATCAATATATATATATATATATATATATATATATATATTTATAAAACACTCTATGTAATAGCTAGTAAGTAGTAAATACGTTTTTCTGAGTAATATATTATTTTAATTGAACTAACCAATAAGTTGCCAATGATTCTTTTGGTTCAACTAGTCACTGAGTATCCCCACGGAGATAATGCACAATAAAACTAAAGTGAATTGCATGTTCCTAGTAGGGATGCTCAAAATAGGCCCGTCCAGGCTGGCCCGTCCCAGTAGTAATATTTTTAATATTTTTTATTATATTATAATTACTAAATGTTAAAAATATAAAATGTTTAAAGCATGTGTAATACAAAATATTTATATTTGTAGCTTTCAGCACATATGTAGTTGAATTATTATTATTTATTTAGAGCTTTTATAATTGTTTATGATTTTTGAAGTTATTATATGTTTCTAATTATTATTTATCTGAACTTTTGTTTAAGAGGGTTAAGCCTAAAGAAATAAAAAAAGAAAACAAAAGATGCTTTCAAAGGGACTAACTCCAAAGAACTAAAAATAAAAAGAAAACGACAACAAAAAAGTCATTATAATAGGTCTAACTACAAAGTAATTTTTTTTTTTAAAAAAAATGGAAGGTCCCAGTTCCGTCCACAGGACACGGAATAGATTTCTTGTTCTGTCCTTGTTCATTAAGATGAGACTGTTCTCATACCGTCCCGTCCCATGAACAGCCCTAGTTCCTACATATAATTTATCATGCTTGATTCATTGGTTGTAATTATATTTTAGTATATTCTTAAATATCTATAACTAAAAAAATGTGTAACCAGTTATTATTGGTCGATATATTTTGATTAATTTTAACTACTAAAAAGCTATAATTTATTTGTTGGTTCACAAAATGGTCAGTTTTCTTATGGTCATTTTTTAATTAATTTAATTTTCATAATAATATTATATACATAATCTGAAGTGGAAGTCGATGAAAATTAAGAAGAGGTCAAAAGAGGGGAAGGGTTACGTGGAAGGGGTGGATTAAGTCCTTAAGAATTGGCTGTTTGTATAAGTGTGGACGGCCGACTGTTACGTTACTGACTTTGAAATTCCACTGACTTTCAAACTCCGAATGAATATTCAAGAGGTTTTAGTAATCGCGTCAATAAGCTTCTTTTATTTATATAAATTAATTAATTATGTATACCGCATCAACTTTTTTTGACCAGCTATACCACATCAACTATTGTTACCCAATATTATCAATATCAATATCATCATCAATATACATACAATTACAGATATAAAACATTTTTTTAAAACTGGTAAAAAAGGAAAACATTTTTTTGGAAAAAAATTATATTCAAAATTCCCTAAAAGTATATCAGAGTTACTTGCTTATTATTTAACAAATATTTAACTGGTAGTGTTTTTTTACGAAGATTATTGGTACTGTTAAATAAAGGTGTAATTAGGTGTTAGTGTTGAATGAAGGGCTCTGTCGAAAGTTTATACTTTTTTTTTTCTTAAAAAAAAAAAGATTGATGAGGTGCATTTATCTTCAAAATTTGCTCTAAAGAGGTAGTATTATAAATTGAAACGCAATCAGTTCTATTCTTAAGTAGTCATCATCTTAATTTAATCTTGCATATAATACGCAAGACCGGAATTTATTCAACATAAAAAGGCTAGACAATCGCATTTTACCATGAATAATATAATGCAACTTAATTGATGTGTTATATAACCGCACAAATTAAAAGGCGCTTTACCCATGCTACCTTTATTTTAAAACTTTTTTTTTTTGGTGAAAATAGGGGGTAAAGCCCTTCTTATTATTTCAGAACCTTACGTCGGTAAGCAATCCCCACATTATCCCTGTACAAATATAAAGACAGCTTCTGGGATAGATTCTTATAAAATGTCACCACATCTTCGACTAAAAGCTCATGGTGGCAAGACAATCAGCACAACAATTGCCTTTTCTAAACACATGTTGTATCCTAACCTGATTAAAAAAAAACTCAATTCTTTCTTTACAATTTTTAACAAAGCAGAATTGACATAATACTCATCCTTAATCTTATTTAACATGTTAACAATAGCCAAAAAATCACCCTTCACAATTAACCATCGACAATCAAGGGTAGCAGCAACTTGTAAACCTGTAATAATGCCCCATAATTCAGCTATAATGGCTGAGCAGACTCCCAAGTGTCTTGTAAAGCCAGCTTTCCATCTTCCACTGCCATCCCGAACAAGGCCACCACATCTTGCCATTCTTAAAGTTGATTTAACAGCCCTATCGGTGTTTAACTTTAACCAACCCACATCTAGAGCCTTCTAGGCAATATTTTCTGCTTTCTAAATACATCCCATAACACTTCATTGTACTCTAGTAGCCAGGATTTCTTAAACATATCTGTTTATTATAAAACAAGGGTTCTATAGCATCACAAAGCCCTCCTCAAATATACATTTATTCCTCCAATTCCATAGCTGCCAATATGTAACTCCAAATGTCACCTTCCAGCCCGCCTTTCACTTTCGCAGCTCAAGCACCATCTAAACCAATGCTTTCCGTTAAGTTGAAAGATATCAACTTTTGAAGCATACTCACCCCACATTTGCCATACGTCCTTTGCAATATAGCAATCTCTTAGCACATGCATAAGCCCCTCAGTTACATATTTTTAACAAAAAGAAAATCCGTTTATCAGCTTGCTTCTTCTTTCAGCAGTGAGTAGCCTATCATGTGTTGCAAACTATAAGAGCACTTGGATCCTTTTAGGACCCTTCCAATGCCAGATTTTATTCTACATAGTATCTTTATTACCTTGTTCATTTCTTCATATTCTATACATGTCAGTAATGTTATAATCCACATTAATACCACCTCCCCACTTCAACTCATCCTCCACAAACTCTTCATTTGGAGGTAGGATGGGCAAAATGCATCTACAATCATATTCAGGAATAAACCTCATAATCTTTTCTAGATCCCAGTTCCCGTTTGAATTCACCATCTCCCTAACAACAATATTAGCTTCTTCAGCATCAAGAGGCATAGAGCATTTATTAAGCACCTTCCATCCTCAGTCCAAATATCTTTCCAAAATTTTACATGTTTACCATTTCCAATTTCTCACTGGATATTGGATTTAATACTTGGCCAGATCCTTCCTAAGTTCTTCCAAATTTTAGAGTTAGTATTCTTTACTACTCATTCATCACAAAGACTTTTTTCCTCTCTCATATTTCCCCTTCAGCACCATCGAACATAGATTTTGTTTGCGGGAATGGTTCTCTGAAGAGTACAAGAAGAAGATATGAAGAAAGTGGTGCACTATGTCTTCAAGGCATGGATAGTACTTTCTTTTAGGCTTAATTCGCCCCCACTTATTCCTATCTTTTAGGGTGCAAGTTGGGTTGACCGGCGAATTTCCTTCAGAATACAATAAAGACCCTTGAATATGGATTGCACTTCCAAAATTCAAGCAAAGACAACAATGGTTTTTACAAAGTGATAATTTGACTATATCTCTGCGTGCACTCAAAGACAAAGGCAATGAGTTTGATTTTAGTGATTATATTGTATATCTCCAAATGAAGTGATGGTGAAGGGTTTATATAGAGTATGAAATGATACCTTAATGAGATACCTTTTAGAATAAAAACTTACTAAATAAAAAGTCACAACCATATGTTAGTTCATGAACCAACATAATTTAAATAAATACAATGAATTTAGTATGTAGGTTCATTTAATGTTTTAACTTCCTACATGATCTTTTGTTAAATACAATGTATTTAGTATGTAGGTTCATTTAATATTTTAACTTTCTACATAACCCTTCATATAAATATATTAATTTATATGAAGACACAACCCTTCAAATAAATTTATTAATTTATATGAAGACATAACCCCTCGTATAAATTTATTAATCTAATAAATTTATATAAGGACATGACTTTTCTAAAAAACACATCTCTTCATTTTAAAAATATTCCAACAATCCCCCACCATTTTTAAAATGAACTCAAACTCTTATCACTTCGAAAATCTCATGTTTTCAGTAAAGGTATCTCAAGGATTTGAACCTTTACCTAAGCAAGTTCATTTAATATTTTAACTTCCTACATAACCCTTCATATAAATATATTAATTTATATAAAGACACAACCCTTCAAATAAATTTATTGATTTATATGAAGACATAACCCCTCATATAAATTTATTAATCTAATAAATTTATATAAGGACATGACTTTTCTAAAAAACACATCTCTTCATTTAAAAAATATTCCAACAGATTTCCTGGTTTATTTGCAATTACCTTCGAACCAATCTTTCCAAGCAGAGCATCGTTCATAGTCCCTGTGCCTCTCAACCCATGCCCACCAATTTCTTTCGAAGAACACATCATATTCCAGCTTATGGCATGAAGCTTCCTCTTCCCCTCTTCGCTTTTCTATATAAAATCTTTTTGGATTCTTTCTAACTGCTTCCCTACACCCACAGGAATAAATGAATGCTGCATGTGAGGGATTGCCATTTAGCTCGTGATTGACTGCACAAGAGTAATCCTGCCAGCCAAAGATGGTGTTTGTTTTTTTCAAGCATTTAACTTGCTTTGCATTTTTTCAATTAGAAACTAGAACTTACTTTTCTAACTTCTTCCTTAGGTAATATATGCACCCAAGTATCTTCCCAAGTCTTCTATTCTTTCAAAACCTGTCATACTACAAATAGTATTTTGCAAAGCTCTATCAGTGTTACTCAAAGGTTATGTTTATATATTAAGAAAATTATTAAATAGCTTACTGGACTATACTAAGGCAAATTGATATTATTTGACTAAAATATCCTTAATGAATGATGAGGGAAGAGGGTACACTATGATGGTTTGACTTATTATTACATATTATTAAATATTAAGGCATAAAATTGCACTGGCGAAAAGGTATTTTAAGATAGAGGTTAAAGTATATATTTAATTTTTTAATTTTATAAAAAATTTCAATTTGTCCTTAATTTCAAAATATATACTTTTGGTTATTTAATTCTAAAATTTTGAGTAAAATGATGATATTGAGATCTTAAATGTTAATAAAATATTCTTAAATACTAACATATTAAGTTTAATTTTTAAAACAATCATGATTGTTGCAAAAAAATTATTATTTAAATATAACTATTTCAGAGTTAAATGACCAAATACATGCTTTTTAAAGTTAAAGAATTAAATTGAGACTTTGTATAAAATTAAATAATTAAATATATAATTTACCTAAAATAAAGTAGTGAAGGGAATATAAAGATGGGAAAAATCGAGAGGATTAATTTCCTGAAATTAAAAGAGAAAGTTGATGAAGTTTTCTTGCTTAATTCGTATTATTTTATGTTCGGTGTATTGAAATGGATTTTCGGCATGATTTAAAGAAAGACTCCATGAAATTCGGTCATCGGTCATCAACAACTCTTCCGTATCATCACAGGCGTTCACACTTTGAAAGGTCCGTGATTAATTAACTAGCCCTTACTTTTTCGTTTTAAACTTGTAACTAATTTATAAATATTAAAAAAATTAGTTAAGTTAATTATTTATAATAAATAAGTATTATTTTTTAAAATATTCTTATTAATCATGTGTATTAGAACGAAATCGAAACCCTTTTTAATTACATTATAATATTATGTAAATATAATAATATTAGTACATGCGCAACAGTATTAAGTATTAACTAACTCGTTTAATTTTCCTGCAATGCTAAAAAAATTTCCTAAAAATGCATCAAAACTGACGACTTTTAAGAAAGACTCGAAGTCCATTAAATTTCTTTTCACCCCTCGTAACACGTCGGATAGGGGCCGATGGATTACGATAGAAAGCTGGCGTCTTTGCTGCTAGGCAGAAAGAAATGAGCTTAGGTCACTGAGATGACGTAATGCCCATTACGTTTGATGGCTGACGCAGAGATAGGATCCTGTTCAAAGAATTAATTCTTTTATATCCACATGAACCTCGATTTTTCTAACACATGGTGTTGAATTCGGAAACCCATGGCCCAGATCAAGCTGTATGATTCGCAGGGAAAAATTTTCAAAAGAGCAGCCCCCAAAAGAATTTCTCTCGTCTTCTTCTTCACCCACCTTCAACTACCCAATAATTTTATTATAAATAATCCAGACTCCCTCCATTATTCCAGTCTAATTAATTTACGGTAAATACATATTCTTCTCCTTGTGCTTCAAGCTCCTTCGACTTCCGATCCCCCAATGGATGTAAAGGTAATTAACTAAGTTTCTCCTTTCCTTTGATTTGTTTAATTTGTTATATCATTTTGATCGGGGTAATAATCGCCCTTTTCATGTTCAGTTCTTCTTGTTATTATACGCTTTCTTTCTGGGTAGAACACTACTGAGAAATTCATGAGGATGTGTTTTTTTTTTTTTTTTGTTCAGGAAGAAACGCTTCAATCGGAGTTGAAACGTGTGAGAGATGAGAACAGCGCCCTAAAAGTGATGCTTCAAGTTCTGAACAGCAAATACCAAAAGGTGCAATATCAACTTCAAGAAATTAAAGGATCGGAACCGAATCAAATTATTGCATCAGTTTCTGATTACGATACGAATAATAAGAGACCAAGAATTGAGTTACCCATAGCTCATAAGCCACTACAGATCTTCGCCAGAACTCATCCAAAGGATAACAGTATGGTATGTTTTGTGTAATTAATTATATATAAGCACAGGCGAGTTCAGATTCTATCACGAAGTTCATGTGTAATTTTGAACATTCCTTTGGAATATATACAGATAGTAAGAGATGGATATCAGTGGCGGAAGTATGGCCAGAAGGTTACAAAAGATAATCCATCGCCTCGAGCCTACTTCAGATGTTCCATGTCTCCAAACTGCCCTGTCAAAAAGAAGGTATATATATGCAAACACACACGCACTCATATCAGCTGGTGATTTGTTCTTTCAAATTTGATAGCTTTTAGTCACTCAAGGACATCTGGCACAAAGAACTGATCAGCAAATGCCAAGATAGGATCAGATTTTGTTGACCAAGTAGGACATTTTATGTTCATTAAGGCAGTAACAGATTGGTTTGTGTCAATAAAACCCTGCCTAGTTTTTCCTCAGTTATATGATTATGATCACAGGGGCTAGGACTATGCAAGTGGCTTGATTGCCCAATAAGCTCATCCCTACTCGAGTCATTTGGGTTATTTGAGCAAGGTTTCGGGTCTAGCACTGGGCAAGGTGAAACCCAACCCTGCACGTGTGCAGATGATATGTGTTTTTTATTTTCTAGGATTTCTTCAACGTTTAACATCATATGTAAATTATGATTTTGTTTATGCGATTTGATGAAAGATTTGAAGATGAAAAGGTGGATTAATCAAGAGATTCTAACCTCATGGCAAATGCCAATTACTCAATGCAGGTACAAAGATGCGTCCAAGACAGGTCAATCCTAGTGGCAACTTATGAAGGAGAACACAACCATGGGGTTGTTGATCCTAAAACTCCCCAGGGCTCAGTTGCTGACGACAAATTAGAAGCGACCAACGTTAATGATGCTGGGCTTCCTGGTTGGACTCTGACAGATAAAAGACCCCCCGAGGATGTTGGCACCATCAGAATCGAACAATTTGTGGGTTCTCTCATCAAAGATCCCAACTTCACCGTATCGTTAGCCGAAGCAGTTGCACGCTCCATCACTACCCCACAACGCAAGCAACAAGAAGATCTCGACCTTAATTTGAGTCTCGCTGAAGTGTAAAGAGAATGAGTATTCAGAAAAAAGTAGTTAGGAAACTGGTAGGGTCTCTCACGATTGAATTTGTAAACTTATGAGACGCATATATAAAATGGAAGTATGCAATTTTCCTCTCTCTGTGCTTGTCAATATCATTTCATTTCATGAATTGATAAAAAGACAGAGACGAGAATGAAGGTGAAGATCGCAATCATTACTCATTAGCTTTTGAATGAATCCTGTTTAAGGTTTGATTTGATATCAGTCATCAAAGGGATGGCTTGGAGTAAAATTGAGAAATTCGAGTGCTGCTCAACCTTTGCACATCTGTGAAGTAATCGTCTTCTTCAAGGAATGGCCTGAACTTTTCTTTTCCTCTGCACTTTCCAATTTCATTACAAGGTTTGATAAATCTCGAAAGAACTCAATTATCAAGATTGCAAATGCTACACTATCTACTCATCTGAATAAATTATCAACATTTACATCGCCATTACTCAGTACTCATAACAAACTAGCAGAGCAAAACTAAAGCATACATGCTTTGTACACCAAAATTGTTACAAGTAGCTCGCCATCGAGCTGAACTGCGTGTGTTCCTGCTTTTCTGCTGAGCACAACCGTAGGACAATAAAATGAATATTGATCTAAAATTCTCGACTATCCCAAACAGGATTTATGAAGACTTCTTAGAATTAATCTCATTCTCAGCCATATGTCACCAACGTTACAATTCTTGCGTAAGAGACAATCAGTCACTCGTGTCATCTTTAATGTTGAGGCTTTCTGTCCACTTCAGAAGGGAACTTCACGAACTTGATTACAGCTTGAAGCTTCTGATATTTCATCACTTAATATTGCCACTCTCAATGGGGGTTCGCATCGTTTGTTCTGATTCCTTTTTAGGAGTTAACTTCAACTTCTCATTTTCTGCTTCCTTCATTGCTTTCTTTCTCTCGAATTCGAGCTGCTTGCAGTTATCTTCATGGGCTCGTTCAAACATCCTCACAAAGTTGAGCAGGGTGGATACAACTACAGAGAGAAATTCCAGCTTAGAATGCTGTTCATTCAAGGGATGAATACAAACCATGCCTTTAGACTCCAGGTTTACAATGTCTCGCTTCTGTTAGGAGATTTAAAGTAACGTCGTTGCGATGCCCCAAAAAAAAAAAAAGTAACGTCGTTGCAACCAAAATAAGGCAAAGGGGGAAAAAAAAGAAGAAGGAAGTTAAAAAGCTATCGCATGGTGAATTAAAAATTTGAAGCAGTTCTTGGTCCATTTCATATCTTTTGCTCTGCTAAATCAACCTGTAAGGTATACGAAAAAAACAGAGAGAGACAGTTGAGATTACCTTGTTCAAATGGGCAACGTGCAGGATCCTCTCCAAAGTATTGAGCTAATGCATCCGCGTTTCTACCCTGGTACATCCAGATTCAATTACGTGACAAGTCATTTCAGCGATTCATGGAGTAAGCTCAAAAGTATCTGTTAAAAGAAGTGAATTCATACCACATTTGAATAAAGTTGAGCCAAAGACCTCACTTCCGCTTCAGCATCACTAAGAAATTCCTTCAAAATCTAAACGTTACCAAGAAAATTTCTTTAAAAGATATATCTAAAGACAAAAACACTAAGATGCATAAATGAAGAAGTGTTACGATGTTCATAGTAGTATAGTAACAAGAGTTAAAGGAGCCTGTTATAGAGGCATGTCAGTCGATAGCCATAAGGGGCCAAGGTTATCTGCAATGGCTAGTGCGAATTACATGTGAATGAGGTTAAGCAGAAGCCAGAACAGGACTCATTTTCATTAGCATCCCTTACAACATGATCAATAAAGGTTTCAATTACGATATCTGTTTATTTACTTATTTTAACATTGGACACTGCAGCTACACAGTTCTTGTCCAAACACATAAGTGGGGTGTCATTTCAAGTTCAGAACTTGGGCAAATATTTTGATCATTACATTTTAGAAGGTTCTTGGAGCCTTGGGGCCCCAGATAAGGCTTGGCCTTTTCTTCCTGTGATTGTAAAATGAACATGAAATCACATATGTGGCGTAAGTATCCAGTGACAGGCAGCCACAACTATAATGTTCCAATGTTTTTTTTTACATTACAAGCTTCTATTATAATACTACATTTGATCCTTAATATAAGAGCTAGTTGATTAATTTGAGTAGATTAAAGAAGTTTTTTAAGTTAGTTATTTGTAATAAATATGTATTGATTTTTCTAGAATACCCTTACTAATCATGTGTATCAGCTAAACTATCATTTGATAGAACGTTTGTTATGTGCAACTACTACAAAGACTACTTTAAAAAAAAATAGATAAATATGAGAGACAAAATAGATAAGGATCTTATATTTAAGATCAAATTAAAAGTCAAACTAGCTCTTATATTAAGGACCAAAGGTAGTATATCTGAACTGAAGAACTTTAAAAATTTGGACCAGTCGTGGAGATGACCATCGAAAGCATTGTACCTTGCAGAAATTTTCTGACACAGGCCCATCATTCTCTGACACAGTCAATTCCTGGACTACTTTCTCAAGTCCTTTGCTAATAGCTTGCATTTCCTCTGCCAAATATTTCAATTGTATCTGTATGGATTATAGAGTACTTATTTTACTCAGTTACACCAAATCAGAAAATAACAAAATCCCCCGATCTGATAATGCAATAGAAAGAGATACCTTGGTTGAAGCTTCCAAGCTCTCTAAGTCTTTCGAGAAATCTAGAAGTTCTGGCAGCTTTTCAGCAAGCACCTGCAGCTTGTCAATTATCAAAAATAGTTACTATGTTAATTAATTCACTTGAAGAGTCAAAGGAGTTGTGCCAAAATCAATAGAGCTGACAGCCATAGCAAAACACACAGAATTGTCAAACACCAAAAATACTTCCATAGCCATATATGCATAAAATGAAAGGCAATGTTGTAGCTATGACAATTGCAGCTGCATGTCTACTGGCAGCCTCATCCAATGATCTTTATTGATATTTAAATTAGTTCTAATGGTCACCAAGTAAACTAATAAGGATTATAGGTTGACTGTTGGAATTATTATAAACTAGACCGATAGAGTTGCTTTAACTTTTTGCTCGAGTATATTTTTCTATTTCTACTCTATCTTCGAGCATGTATCAAGGGTATTCTTGCCAGTACTCGTAAGCCATATTTTCCTCAGAGGAGAGCATTTTAAGATAATGCGTTACCATCAGGGGCAATGTTTCCTAAGTTCTCTGTCCTTGATATTCTTCTTTAATTTTTACTGACAGCCAAAATAAGAGGAATTTAGCAGTAAATCAAGCTTCTTGTATAGAAACTAAGCAACCAATTCCTCACTGTCTCAAGCTCCTCAGTTGAATGGCCTAGGGAAAAAAACAAGAGCCAAATTTTGCTCATCGAGCCATACAAAGATAGAAACTGAAGAAGCATGTTTTCTATCAAATTCTATCAAAAGAGCCAAGAACGCATAACCTTAAGAATAAAAAAGGTCGTTGCAAATGAAGCAAGTCAAGTAGCATGAACTAGCCGCCCAAATATAGCAAGTCTAGCAACTGAAGTTGAATATCCTTCATAAAGACATTAGTATCTTCATTTTTAACTTCAAAGAACATCTTCAAAAGTTTTGTTGCTCATAAATAACCTTTAAAGCGCAGAGGTCATTGAAAAATAAAAAAACTACTCAAGCATAGCTACACCAATATAATAAATTTGGCGACCAGAGCAAGAACATTCTTAAAGACATGACCCCCCCCCCAAAAAAAAAAAAAACAATTTGACCTCCTTTTTCATGAGGTTACGTTACATATGGTTTGTTTTATCTAAGTCACAAGACGAGATGGAGATTTTTTCTCATATTTGTATCCATTGATTTTAGTTTCACTTTCCATTTTCTCATCCTTTCTGAAGGACAGGACGGAAGGCTGTCAGTATCTCAAAATAGAAGAGTATCATGTATGGTTGTCATCATACAGAACACATTGACAGACTACACATATACCAGTCAACACACTGCTATAATTAAATTTGTGGGAATTTTGATGTCACTAAATATAACCAGACAATCATATGTTCAGAGAAGAAACTTAACAATCTGTAGAGAAGACATCTACAAATACTAGGCATCCTTTGAAAAGGCCCAAAAAGGGAAGAAATGAGTCACTTGGACTGGACACATAGTATGAGAGATTCTATGAAGTTTAATTCCACGGTACATCCAACCCATTTTCTTTTGCAGTTAAATTAGTATTTAAGCGTATTGCTTCTGATGAACAAAATTCCGTCAATATCATTAAGGGGGGAAAAGCACATATCACCTATGAAGCAAGTCAAGAAATCTTCGTATATGCAGGTAACCAAAGCTGACTAAACCTCTATTCTTTTCCTTCCATGGCATTAAAATCAGTAAACTAATGGTGACATATACTTTACATATATAGCAAGGCATTAATAAGGGCAAGTCTTATTTCCTCTGTCAGAGAACATTTACCTTACAAAGATAATGCATGAGAGTCATTTTGTTATTCCTGGCTCGTGTATCAGTGAGCTTAAGGAGACTATCCAATCGAAACCCAATAGCAGCACCTACAGTGATTTTATACATTAACTTGGAGAAAAGAAACCAAGGGTAATGGTATAATGTTCCGAGTAAGTGTTACTTGAGTAAAAACAAAAAGTTATTGTTCAACAATAACAATAGGATGTACATAAATAATGTCTTTAGAGTAATTTGATAGTCCATATTAACTTCTTAAAAATATCTATATTCATCAAATCATATACTCACACTTTTTTATGGTAAATGAATAACCTTTAACTCACCTCTTGCAGTTCCGTGGTTCAAAGCATTACCAAGAGAAAGAATAGTCTGCATAATTCTTTTCAACTTGACTGAACTCCTGATCTGAAGTGCAGAACAATAAAAGTTCATTACAGAAGCACGAGGAAGGATTGCTAAGCATTGATAAGATACAGGTATGTGACTTGCCTCTTCAGATGCAGAGTTTACAATATTCAAGTCCCTTCTAAGCTCAGAAACCTACAAGAATATTATATAGTGAAGTTCCTTGGAGCAGCTAATTTGTAAACAGTAAGGACACAATTATTTAATAAGAAAAAGGATTGACTCGCAGTCTTCTGACCTGAGTGCCGAATTGTATCTTAAAAGAGAACACTCTTAACTTCCTTTCTACTCTTGGAACTTTCATCAATTCCAAGAAGAACTGTTACAGAGTGCGAAAGAGATAAGGATACAACAATATAGGTACTTTATCCGTTGTGAATGTAGAGGATGCATTTAAAGAGAGAAAGGCATAAGAGAACGCGATTGTACATAGGGTTCACCTATCATACTTAAATATGGGACCAATTACTCAACTTCTTTATATCTACCCTCTCTCTGAATGCACCATCTAGTCATCTACATTCGTTTTGTGGATGTAGAGTCCAAATCAAAAGTCAACCACAGTATAGAGTTCAATCTCCATGTAAATGATATCTTGAGTATCAATTGCTGGCCATAAACGTGTAAAAATTGGTTTGCAACAAAGGTTAAAATGGAGAAATCCAACAAGGTTAATTAGTGGCTAACATTTTTCTTATTGCACCACTAATCATCGTAGTCCTAATCTAAAACATTTCTTGAAATGAGGAAAAAGAAAGAATCATAGTGAAAGGATAGAAATATGGTTTACCTGTTCACACCTTCCTAAGTTGCCCTTATCTCCAGTGTAGTTCTGCATGTGATGTAATGATAGATTAATTTAGTTCAAACAAACAGAATGTCCCAAAGAGTTCATGCTCTCCCTGTGTCATGATTCTAGTTAATTTATAAGTGAAAGAGTGGGGAAAGATTTCATACCCTGAGCAGTTCCATCTCTTCCTTCGTTGGACAGAACTTTATGAGGTTCTCAACCTGATCGGCATCTAATGCTGAATCATCCAAAGCAAGGACAGAGCTCTGAAGACCAACATAATAAAGTAAGTCAAAAGAAAAAAAAATAGGAGTTCCAAGAGCCAAACTTCTTTATAACCCAGTAGAGGTAATTGGAAATTCTAAATAACAGTAACCATAAACTGGACATGTGTAGTGTGATTGGACCTGAGTCATTTACAAAATCTGTCCGTGATTTTCAGTTAGAATTGAAAGGAACAAAGACAGCTGAATAGTCAGTAGGAAACGTTCAGACAACGTATATAAATCATGAACATCACAAAGTACATTCAACAACAATTACCAAATTAATTATAGAATAAAATAATTGCACTCTATTCTTCAAGAGATGCCTAAATTATAGAATAGCTAACAGTAACACTGAGAACGCATTAAGAATTAGACATCTTGCTAAATTAGAAGCACCTAAAGTGTGGAATGTGTTCTCTCGGTTCCCAATCCAAACTAACCGTTCATCATTTTTTTTTCCCTGGCCAGATAAACTAACCTTTCATCATGATCCAAGCCAAACCGAAATTGTGATGATTGATGATTGGTCTGGGTTAGGTTGGGATATCAGATTTTGGCATCCTTTGAAAATGTAATTTTGTGTGTTAGAGTTTTTTTCTTTTTTTGGTTGGAGGGTGGGAGGATAGATTCCCGATGTAAATAGTAGGCTAGAATTAAATGTTCCAAGAACTAACACAAAAAATAAAATGCCCATCTCATTTGGGATGGTATAATTTCTCTACTTGCTCTTTTCTAATATTAAAATATTATAGAAATATCCTTACCCTGACAGAAAAGAATTTAAAAAAAAATCACACAGCACATGCAGTCAGTTCAGAAAAATTGGTCAGGGAATTGAGCGGCCTTGTCTACACAAGCCTCTTCTCTTTTTCAGCTCACTGTGGGTTGGGAGACGATGGGGTAATCAAGTGGTGTGTTAGAGTTTTGCGGTTAAAGCAGATTTCTCAAGGGTGCTAATTGACTGATAAGAATATCCCATGAACGTGATACGGAGAGGAAAAAGTGTATACTGCTGCGATTAAATCACAGGCACTCTGTGCCAAGTTTCAGCTGGTAGTCAAACACAAAATTATGCTAAAGAGTTGAATGAAGTTTTAAATAATTGTTTTTTTATGGAACCTCAATACAACTCAATGATCATAGCAGTATGTTGTGAAAGTAAATTATACGATATATCTCACCACTAAATCGGGCAAAGGGATTTTGACTTTTGTAAGCATGATCTCACAATTATATGCTCGCCTTAGCTCAATCTGCAAAATAGCATAATTTTTTTAATAAAGAATTCAAATTATTTAAAAGGTTCTTACAATCAGTTTTTGACAGATTAACGTGCACGCTGATGGAAGGCATCAATGTGCATCACAACCAATTCAGTAAGAAAGAAAAAAATCCACGTTCACGACAACTTAGAATGAAAAAGATCAGAAAGTCACAAATGCTTATGTTTGCGCAGTTAAATAAACAAAACAGTAGAAGCTGATCAAAATAAGTGAGTTGAGAAAATAACATGGTTTACGAGATGTCAATTACTTTTGTTTAAATTGTACTGTTTTTGGATTTTTCAAGACACAGTATAAATCTAAAAAATGTGTTCTCATTAACAATAGAGAATAGTTTGTATCTGGAGTATATGGTTGAGCAGATATTAAGAGGCATACCAGTTGAACTTTCTCAGTTTTAGTCCCTGAGGCAAGACGATTTGATTTTCCTCCTTTGCTTCCACGATCAGAATTTGGAGTAGCTGCAGAGAAAAGACTCTCAAGTTCTGACATGTCAAATTCTGGAGCCCTAGCACAAAAAGGTTGGAAAACAATTTTTAAAAATAATCACAATTCTCATAGACCAAAAGCTAGAAAACGCTTAGTACGGTTCTCATACTTAGAAGCTTCCTCAGGTTTCTGCGTCTCAGCCCATAAACTTCCATGCATGACCCTTGTTAATTTTAACCAATGGTAAGGTTTCAGATTGCTCCTTTTAGTTTGCGTTTGAATTTTTGCATTTGGTCGTGACAAGCCACGTCCCTTTGCACCAAATGGAACGGTAGGCGGTCCAGGAACACTAGGTGGTCCAGGAGCTGGAGGTATATTTCCGTTACCAGTGCCAGGGTGCAGAGTTCCAGCCTTTGACAATCCATTCGCTGAAGGGGGAGGAGGTACAGTAGCAGAGTTCTTTGACAAAGATGTGGTAGGAGAAGCAGGAGGTAGGGGTGGCGGCGGCACTGTTGATGTAAGAGTAGGACCAGATATGGTTCCAGAATGCCCAGGAGGCGGAGGTGGGGGTGGAGGGCCAGAGATAGCAGCAGAATTGTTCATATTCAGTGGAGAAGGATTAAGATTGGCAGCTGAAGAAGGAATTCCAGAGAGTGGAGGGGGAGGTATTGAAAAGGCCTTAGCAGTTGAAGATAGAGATGGAGGTGGTGGTGGGGGAGGGGGAGCTTTGAGTGAATTTTCTGAAGTGGAATGCGGAGATCTTGGGGCTGGAGCTGGGGAAGGAGCGGGTGAAAATGAGCTATTCATGGAAGATGGAGCGAGAGGAACTGGTGTTGTGTGAGGAAGCGAGGGATGGAGAAGGGGAGATGCAGATGAACCATTTACAGTGGACTGTGATGTTAGAGGAGAGGGAGACGGTGGTGGAGGGAGTGGAGGGGGCGGAGGACGGGTTGACAATGAACTCTTTGTGCATGAAGGAGATGGAAGAGGAGCTGCAGCTGAGTGAGGAGCTGGGGGAGGGGGTGGGGGGCCTTTGAAAGAATTTTTAACAGTGGAATGTGGACATGTTTCAGGAAAAGAAGAGGATGGTTGAGAGGCAGGAGGTGGTGAAAGAGTGGTTGAAAATGAGCTCTTCAGAGAAGATGGAGAAAGGGGGGCTGCAGTGGGGTGAGAAGGGGTCGAAATAGAACTCTTGATAACCTCAGGAAGAGATGGCAAAGGTGCAGGAGGAGAAATTAATGACTTCTTACTTTTATCATGTGTTATATTTTCAGGCTGCTGAAAGACAATAGGTTGCATCAATCCTGAAGAAAGCTGAGGTTGATAAGGAGTTTGAAGAGGAGAAACTAATGACTTTTCACCTTTTTCATGCGCTATATTCTCAGGGTGCTGGGTGACAGCACGTTGCGTCAATTCTGAAGTATGCTGAGATTGAGATTGGAGTGCAGGAGTAGGAGGAACCAGTGATTTTTTAGTTTTATCAGGTGCTATATTTTCTGGGTTCTGGGTGACAATAGGTTGCATCATTCCTGACGTAGGCTGCGGTTGAGGAGGAGAAGGAGAAGAAACAGCAGGACCAAGGGGTGCAACAGTGTTATGTGTGACAGCAGTAACATCCATCAAAGATTTCAGTGCTAAAGATCGCAGCAATGTTGATGATGATACTGGAGGAACACTTGTAGGACTTACAGATTTTGGCACCCCTAAGACAGAAGGAGACAACGTAGAAGAAGAGGAGGGCACAGTAACTCCATGATTGACCTCTTTCTTGATATCCCCTTCCGTACGATCCTGCAACAAAGCTGTTATTCCAAGGGCTGATGGGGCACTAGGATATCTTGATATGGGTAGAGGTGAACCTTGTGAAGAACTACAATATAAAACTGGAACAGATTGAGAAGCTTGACGCACCCGTGGAGAAATGATTTTGGATTGGGTGGGCAACTGAAGAGCAACCTGCAAATGTTGAGGTTCAATCCTCCTTTTGAGAGAATAAGGATCGGCAGAAGGTTCATGTGAGGGAATAGATTCTTTGGTCTGAGCTGCGGATGTGAGACTCTTGGTATTGTCTTCTGACAATGCCATTGTTTCTGATGTTTCTATCATCTTCTTAAGAGAATTAGCATCATCAGAAGGCTTGTGTGAGAGACTAGATTCTTTGGCCTGAGCTGAGGATGTGAGACTCTTTGTATTTTTGTCTGGCAATGGTTTTGATTCTAATGGTTGGAACTTTTTTCCCATTGATTTCGCTTCCATGGATGGTTCAGTTAAAAGAATAGATTTCTTCTCTTGAACCATTGCTGGAATGAATTTTGCATCATTTTCCAGCAATGTCTTTGATTCTAGTGCATCCATAGGCAGTTCTAAGGGAAGAAATTGATTCCCTTGATCCTTTAATGTAAGATTCTCAGTATCATTTTCCGGCGACGCTTTTGATTCCAATGAGATAATCTTTTTAGCAAGATTTGAATCAGTTGAGAGGTCTGATGGGGAAACAAATTGCTTCGCATGACCTGATGATGTCGTAATCTTGTTATTTTCTGACAACACCTTTGTTTCCAATGGTTCCATTTTCTTTTTGCAAGGAGGATCCGGAGATGATTCATATGACGTAGGGACTTTTCCAGAAGATGTGGAAGTCATATTTGAGATATCATTTTCTGCCAGTGTTGTTGGATCAAAATTAAATCTTCCAGACAATGAATCCTTTGGCAAGTTGCTCGGTCTTACAGAAACCCCACTTTCGAATATTTCCTGGAGCTTATTTGATGCTGTGATCTGCTGGAGCACATTCACTACCTCAGTTTTTGAGTCTAACCAGTCAACATTGCTGAAAATTTCTTGAACCTTGGCAAATGCTTCAATAGGAAGGCCCTCTTTGTCCTCAATCCGAGGCATATCAATTGAAATAACAGAAGAAGAAGCATCCATATCTGAGAAAAGAATCTTCAACAAAAAATATAGCATATACTCAACAAACATTAAATTGATTATCACGAGGAAAAAAAATACAAGAAAGAAGAAAAGAGAGACATAATCACCTCTACTCTAAAATCCTTTGGAAATTGGTCCTTATCATTCCACAACGTGTCGATTTCATCACGGTTAAGCATCAAAATATTTGATCGGATAAATGCTGTATTAAACATGATACGAAACATCATTTGCTCACGTTCCAAATCACTATCCAGACTAATACACTCCAGAACAACATCGCCTTGAACATGACAATGGATGTCAATCTTTGCTAGTTCACAGTCGGCCTGGGACAGAAACAACACTTGAATGAATAGATTAAGAGACATGGGGGACCCCCCCAATTGCGAATGCAAACCCTGTCTTGGCAGGATTCCAATCTACTCATTTCAAAACTGCCAAATAACTACAGCCAGTGTGACATAAAGCAGACACCAAATTCCCAGCTTATGTTGTATTTAACATGATTTCAAGCTGATTCTCAACATTATAAAACTCGATATGCACCACAGGTCCAGTTTCTTCTCCCAAGAAAAGGAGAGAAAAGTCCTTACCTACTAAAACCCCATCCCATCCTCATAAAAATATAAATAGATACCCACCGGTAGGGGAAAAAAATCCAATTGAAAATGACAAATTTGATCCAGATTTCATTTTGAACTAAATACTTTTTGTTGATCATTAGGATAATCATTGACTTTCTGTATAATTAGATCACAGGAGGCATATACCAATTCAGATTTACGTTTGATGTATTCGCAAATTAAATGACAAAATTCTATAACATCACCTCTGGACTTAAAAATGAAAATCATTAGTGAAAGAGCATTTGAATACAAGTAGCAGGAATAAAAACGAAGGAAGATAGATTCAGTCTTCATTGTCTTGAACCAGCATGAATAAAAGTTAAGAATGTAGTTAGAAAGCATTTCATAAGAAAATAATAGGATATAAGTGCCACCTGCTTGTAATGCCGGACAACTTTGCTCCTCTTTGGGGTTGAAAAAAGAACTTTGGGAGTCCGATCAGCAGCCATAAAAGGGTCCTGTCCATATATTCTGAATATAGGACAGCAACCTCCCTCTCCATCTATATTAGGAATTAATCTCATAATAACACAATCCAATGTAAGTGCTCTATCTAGAGGAGGCCATTGCGATCCTACATTTCTTCTTGATACATACTGAAGATACCTCAATTGCGAAGGCAGGGGATTCAATGGGGACATTAACTGCAAAAGTTCCCGAGGTGCTTGCTTATATATCATATCTAAGGTTTTTTGCTCCCCTGTATACTGCTTCCTATAAATCAATAGAGCAGCCAGCATGAATGCTAAAACTGGCCACCCACCTCGTTCACAATGCATCAAGATAATATTATTTTGCCCGAGTTGAAACCAGCTTTCACATGATCTTAAGAAGTGGTGAATCGTCTCCATAGTGAGTATTGGACAACCTTCATACTGTCGAGGATATTCCATTATAGTCATGTCATAGTCACACAAGATGCTAGCTATCTGGCTTTGATGGTCACCCTCCCGAAAGTTAAACACCATGAATGAAGAATCAGGAAAGTGATCATGAAGTAGCCCAATAATTCCCAGTATATAGACTTTATATTCTTCTTCCTCCAAAACATCCGTGCTAAAGCAGTAATCAAAGACTACAGCATGCACCAACAAAATAATCAAACCACATGAAAATAGACAATACTAAATCTTTAGTGCAATGAATATGTACGAAGTAATATAACAGGATTAAGATACATGCAGACTAGCATATTTGGGAAATCACCAGGCCCAGTATCTATGACATTAAAAGTCACAAGGCCTTCATAGCACAAGTCTCCATCACCAGTCTCAGAGAATTCTTCAGCAGATCACATTTCATTTGTCATGGATAGTTGATGCTACTAGCAGAAAATGGCAAAGTGAAAATGAACAAAATTCACATAGGCTCTCCACTGTCTATTCAAGGAATACCATTTTTTGCAGTGGAAATTTTAAGGAAAAACATTGCTTCTCGTCTATAAATAAACATTTTTGCTCAATATACGTCACTTCATTATTTGCATGCTCTTAACATATTAACTATGAACAACGAAAATAGGGTGGGGAAGAAATGTTGTTTAACAGTCTTGTAAGTTTTGAATCCAACCTAAAAGCTTCAGACCATCAACTTTATGGATATCAACAATGAAGTTCACTCAATATCTATATTATAACCCATCATCCTACGAGAAATTATTAAGCCTGATACAGAAAAACGCCATTCAGTAAGGTAAAAGATGTCAAAAGCCCATTCAACAACTGGCATTTAGAATGTAATGACTACATATTTTAATCAGCAAATATTGAAAACATATATAAGTCCCGTGTGCGCACTAGAACTTGCAGAATCACCCAGAAATACTGGAAAGCCAGCATCATAAATGCATAAAGATGACATTACTACTTGAAGAACCGATGCTTATGCAAAATAAGCATATAGAAAACGTACCAAAAACACTCTCAGATATTTCTAAAAGCCCATCGGGTGGCTTCTTATAGAAGAACTTCCGGAACAACGCCATTGTCTTTAAGATCCGCCGCGGACACCTATAACCGGCCTAATCCACCCACATTTCGTTCGAGCTGAGAATCAAAGCGACTCGAACATACAGCGGGATCAAAGGAATGCCACCGAACAGAAATCAAATAACAATTATGAAGCGAGTGTGTGCATTCAGGACCAGAATAATGGATTTTGCTGGGTCTCGAAGGAACACTTTCTGGGTATTCTGACTGTCTCCACATGCACTTTATGTATCAGATGAAAAGAGAAAGAGAAAGAGAAAGGGAAACTTAGCTTTCAATCAAGAGAGAGAGGGGAGTTCCAAGTTGAAACTTTGAGAGAAAGATAGTGGTTGGAATATTCATATGATTTTTATTCCAATGTTGGATTAGCGGGAAGAGTTAGATATGGTGGCTTTTAGAAGAACAATGTGGGATCTGAGGTTTGTCGCTCTCTATCTCAGTCTCTGTTTTCTATTTCCTTGTCACTCTCTGTCCGTATCTTGGCCATGTTATGAGAATAAACAGATTGAGGTGATGATGATATGCCTCTGTTCCTTCTTTTCATTCCCTCACTCGTCCAAGTGGTTTCGCAGATCATAGAATAATAAATCTGTGCTCTGTTGCGTTCACGTGGGCAATCCCATGAATATTGACAAGACAATCACCAAATTTAATTGACACGCCTTAATCAAGCAGGAATTAATGTCGTTAATTAACAGGATTTATGTTTTGTATGATGACGTCCGTCTATTAGTTTCATTTCATCCCATGCACTGTTCACAGCAGATCACGGTAGCTGTCGTTTGCCCGCATGCCGAATTATTTGTGATTTTTTATTTAATTTAGACTCATGCAAATACTAAGCACGAATCACAAATCATCGAAAACTTTTGCTATTTGCATGAATCCAAGTTAACTTTTTCTTTTTTCTGTTTTGCTTAAATATCATAAAGAATATTATAAATTCAACTTATAATCTCAAAGCATACAATATTTAGCATGATTATCATATAATTTTTTTAAAAAAATCATCAACTAACATTAATTATAAACTTTAGAACTTTCAAGAAATTTTTATTTTCACAAATGAAAATTCAAAGACCGTTTTGATTAGATTTTATCCGCGCATCAATAAAGAATAAATTAATTATATGTTCTTCCTAGAAAATCATTAATATTTAGGGAAAATCCCTTAAAAAGACGGTTTAATAACTCAAATCTCCATTTGGGCTATTAAATTTCATTAATTCCTAATTAGGTTGCATAGCCCAAATAAGGATTTAAAAATTTAATAAAATTACTGTAATGTCCTTTTATTATAAACCTAAAGAGATGTATATTATTTATCACTCCTGCCTAACGTAAGAGTTCTGAAGGAGCGAACTTGACGTCTATCATTCCAAAGTCGAAAAATCAAACAAGAAAGCAAAGGTAAGTTAGTTTTTTATATTAAGTCTTTTCATCTTAATCCTGAAAATTTCATCATGCTATCTTGGTCCTTCCTTTTCTTAGTATGGATTGTGGGCGATGGGGTTTTTGTAGGGGAGGAAGGAAAATTTGCCGTACAATAAGAAGTGCATCATGAAAATAGCTAAATGAGAGTACGGAGTGTTGCTTTTAGGATGAGTAGGAAGGTTGATGTATCTGTGTGATGCAGCGTTTACAACGAATAGATATGCATGATGACTGATTATATTTGCTTGATCGTAAAAGTTTAATAGAAAAATGCTATGAGGGTTGTGTATGTTGTTAATAGCTAAGTATAACGTGTTAAAACATGATTTGAAGTTGTTAAAATTTGAAGGTGGATTATGTTATGTTATTGTAAGAAGTGATCATGATCATAACTATAAGGGCTATGTTTTATGTCAATAGCTAAGTGAAATGTGTTAAAATCTAAGTTGAAGTTAATAAATTTTGAAGGTAGGTTCTGTTATATTGATTGTAAAAGGTGGAAATTATCATGGTTATGAGAGACACATTAGTGCTAATAGCTAAGTGAAACATGTTAAGATCTAAGTAAAAGTTGTTAATTTCAGAAGCCATATTCTATTTTGTTGATTGAAAAAAATTTATATTGTATTTTGTTGATCGAAAAAATTGATAATGATTATGACTAGTTAGTAGTCCTTTTTTTATTGCAGGTTGGCATAAAAAATGGCATCTACTTCAGGATTAACATTAGCAAAAGGATTATTTTGTTATTTTCATGTTGGTGGACAATTTGTCAAGAATCTTGAAGGTGAAATTCAATATGATGGGGGGAGTGTTAGGGTAAGAAACATAAGAGAGGGTATGACACTTGAAGAAATGAGAGTAATAATATATTCATGGATTGGAAATGACATTAATAATAGTGAGATGAAATACATAGTGTCTTTTGATCAGAAGACTCTAATAGATCTTGTTGATGATGAGGAACTTGCAAATCTTTTTCAATATAATGAGAGGAGTGGCCATGTCTATATAGCATGTAAAAGGAATGGCAATGCAGAAGAAGCAAGTGGTGATCCACAAATGTAAGTTAGTTGTTTTTCTCAAAAAAATAAGCTGTTATTTGTTAGAATATTCTTGTTAATAAAATAACAAACGTTGTGGTCATATAATGCAGCATGCATACAAGCGTGAGGCAGCCAGAACAAAGCTCTTTTTCTCCAAGAAATTTCAATAATGAACCTGAACTTGCATCTCATCAAAATGGTGTTACTTATGAAAGCTGTGGGGGACCTAGTAGCACACCATGTGGAGTACAAAGTGCACCCACACCTTTTCCTGAGTTGAACTCATTGAAATGGAAAGAGATATTTTCAGGCTTATCACAAATCTTTCCGAACGCTGATGCTTTCAAACGGCTGCTACACAAATATAGTATTGCTAACAAGTTTCAATACAAGTTTGTGAGGAACAACAAAGAAAGAATGTCTGTGAAATGTAAAATCGAAGGATGTCCTTGGAAGATAACTGCAAATGCAGTAGGAAAGAATACCCCTTTCCTTCATGTGACGCGATTCAATAATGAGCATGTTCACCATGCACAAGATTGTCTTCAAGTAAACCATGGGGGAAGAGCTGCTCTAACATTATCTATTATTATTGAAGATGTAAGATCACACATAGATAAGCGCCCTAGTGAAATTATGAAGACATTACAGAGAGAATATGGAGTAAATCTGACATATAAACAAGCATATGCTTCTAAATTAAAAGCAATGGAGGATATTCAAGGCAGACCAGATCAATCTTATATGCTTATACCATGGATATGTCAACGACTAAAGGAAAGTGATTCGACAACAGTTGCTGAATGGGAAGCTTCAAACAATTACATATTTGAGCGTGTTTTTATAGCATATGGTTGTTGTATTGAGGGGTTCTTGGTTGGGGCAAGACATATATTATATATAGATGGTACTCATTTAAGTGGCCCATATAAAGGAACCTTGTTGTCAGCCTCCACATATGATGCAGACAATGAGTTACTACCATTTGCAATTGCTATTGTGAATGGGGAGATATTAGAGGACTGGACATGGTTTTTATCCAAGATTAGACAGATAACAGGGTCAATTGAGCTGACCATAGTTTTAGACCGTCATAATGCTATAATAGGAGCTGTACGAGTCATATTTGGTAGTGATAGACATGCATTTTGCTATTGCCATGTGAAGGAAAACTTTAGTTCAGAATGGTTGAAAATAAATAGAGGAAGGGGAAGGACAAGTGCTAAGAGTAAGGTTGATGCACTAAAGTTGCTTGATGATATTGCTTATGCAAGACTTGAAACTGAGTTTGATAAGGCAATAGGACATATGAGGGATATGTCTCAAGAGTTATTTGAATGGCTTGTGAATCATGGTGATATTGATAGGTGGGCTTTAAGTCAATTCCCATTTAAACGATGGGATAATATAACAACTAATATTGCTGAGTCATTCAATGCATGGATGGTGAAGGAAAGAAGGCATAATGTTGCACAGTTAATCCATGAACATCGAGAAAAAGTAGCAAAGAAGATGCACGCATCAGCCATGGCAATCAGTAAGTGGAGGAATGGTGTTGGGCCAAACATCGAGGCTGTAATGATGGAAAATGTGATGAGAACTGAACACATGTTTCCTGTATCTTATGGAGGGAATAGGGCATGTGTTCATACAGCTTATGGAGACTTAGAAGTTGATCTAGGTTTACATGAATGCAGCTGTGGAGCATGGCAAATGTCAGGGATTCCATGTGCACATGCTTGTGCAGCCATCAAGCTTGCCCATGGAAATGTGTATGATTATGTTGAGGAATGCTATAAAATTACATCTCAACAAAAGATTTATAATCGGAGCATGATTCCAGTTGTGACAATTGACATGCCAGATATTAATGACTATAGGATGGAAAATATTTTAGGCCAAACCTTCCTCCAACCACCCCGCACAAGTCGACCTCCTGGACGGCCAAGAATTAAGCGACGTGAATCACAATTCCAAAATAAGAAGACTTACTACTATGGAACATGCCATGAAGCTGGTCGCACAAGAAGGACGTGCAAAAATCCAAACCCATGTTGAAATTTTTTTAGTCAAAAACATATTGCAAGTATGCTATAGGAATAGGAAAGTTGTTAGTTTAGAACTTAAACTTGTTAATATGTAATTGAACTTGTTATTTGTCAAGATTTTATTGTGATCAAGTTTTAGCCCAAGACTTATTGCAAGTGTATCATGAAGACATAAAGTTGTTAATTTAGAATTGAAACATGGTAATTGTGAAATCGAACATGTTAATTTTCGAGGATGCAGTGTGATATGGTTTTTGTCAATACTTACTACAAGTGTGCTATAGAGATAGGAAAATTGTTAACTACGTAGTTGAACTTGTTATTTGTCAAGGTTGTATTGTGATCAAGTTTTGGTGAAAAACTTATTGCGAGTGTGTCATGAAAACATGAAGTTGTTAATTTAGAATTGAAATATGTTAATTATGAAAGAGAACGTGTTAATTTTCAACGATATAATGTAATATGGTTTTTTGTCAATACTTACTGCAAGTATGCTACAAGGATAAGGAAGTTGTTAATTTAGAGCTTAAACTTGTTAACAACGTAATTGAACTTGTTATTTGTCAAGGTTTTATTGTGATCAAATTTTAGCAAAAGACTTATTGTGAGTGTGTCATGAAGACATAAAGTTGTTAATTTAGAATTGAAACATATTAACTGTAAAATAGAATATGTTAATTTAGAACTTAATTGTTGGTATGTTATGTAACCATAAATTGTTAATTTAGAACTTAAACTTGTTAACTATGAAATAGAACATGTTAATTTTTATATACTATGTGGCATCTAAAAAACTACAGCAAAACAATATATCAATCCAATAATTCCAAGAGAAAAATGACAAAAATACAAGGCAAAGTGGCTCCTAAACAAAGCTATCAACTTCAAATACTTCAAAACGTTGCCACCTAACCTATCAGCATACACACAGACAAACCCCTACATCCTACATTCCAAAACGCCTCCTTTTCCCAGGAAACGGGTTCTTTGGATTTGAAAGCAACTTTATAGCATCTTCACGTTTTGAATTTTCATGATGATTGACAAGCCACCACAAAAGATCCCTCCTAAACTTGGAAATTTCTTCCTGCATACGAGTGAAAATTACATGTTAATTTACCAAGTAACATACACATTATAAAATCAAATCAACATTACAAGTCCATAATTGTACGTCTGTGTAATTTAATACAGCGGATGGGTCCCACGATCTCAACCAATATAACACATGGACACCACAATCTCTACTGCACACATAAACCAATAAAAAGTATTAATTCTTCTACTCATAACCACATGCAAAATATCTGTTAAATGATGTAAATCATAACACGTACAGATTATTTTGTTGTGGTACAGCAGCCCAAATTATATCACTCATTGGCTTCTTTCTAATCAGCTCAGGCTTAACTAAATTAATAATATCATGGAATCTATCTCTCTGCAAACACAATCAATTCAATAATTAGACTACAACTTATTCAAACAAATATATTATCAAAAAATTAATAAAGGCATAAAATATCCATACACATGCTTTCGCCTTAGTGATCCTTGGATCTTCTGTGATACTCTCTTTCTTCCGCTTCTTCTTATGTTGGTCATTTACATGACCTTTCAATGAATCTAATACATAAAACTTCATAGTCCTCACCTCAAGAACATAACAAAACTAGTGATTGTCTACAAGAGATGGACCGAATATCAAGTCACAATCGCCTAAATTATATCCCAAATATGTAGGCAAAATTTGCTTCTCATTGTCTGATGCTTTCCAATCATAGGGGTTGATCAACATTTTCATCTACAAACATTGCACATCATCTAATTACAAAAAAATGACAAGATAAAAACTAAAACAAGTGATGGAATAAGATCAAAAACCATGAAGTCAGCATCAAATATGTGTCGCCTAAGTTGTCCCTTGGTTTTCATTTCGCCCATTAATGTTTTACACACCATTGACATCACCTGTGTTTGATGAAAAACATGTTCATATTCATAGGGATAATATATCAATTATCAAAAGTTCATTTCACAAGTAAGATACTGACCCTATTATTTACTTTTTGAATACCACCCAAACATCTAAGGTTGTCGCGAGTCAAGCTGTCATCATACATTTCTACCAATATCTTTTTACCCTCTTCAATCGTGCATGTATGAGAGACCAAGATGGAAAAGGTGTCCTTCTCATCCATCTTTGTTTTTGTCCTCTTAATCGGCTTTGACAAAACCCAAGGGGACTTAATTGTTGGCCTTTTAGTCCTCATTGATCTCCGGGGTTGATCTCTGTGCTTAATTTGGTCCTCTTCTTCATTTTGAGATTCTGTACTTGATCTATCCCCTCCATCTCCACTAAACACATCTTCCACATTGATATTTTCCTGGTATGATGCTTCTTCTTCCTCCTCATTTTTAGCTTTAGAATCTGCACTTGATTCATCCCCTTCATCTCCAATAAACTCATCTTCCACATGAATATTTTCATCATCTCCATATCGTACATCTTTATCTTCATCATTTTCTTCATGTCCATGCACCCTTTGCTCTGATTTTTGGTGTCTCTCCCTCTTTAGTTGTACCTTCATGAGTTTCTCCTCAACTACACTAATGAGCCTTCTATGGTTTTCTTCAATCGCATTCATCAAAGTTGAGTGTAACTCCTTCAACTCCTACACAAAACAATTCAAAGTATCAGACGTAACAAGAACTAACACAATAATTATAATAATCATTTCTATACCGGGTCTAGATAGGCAATTGTTGCTCTTTCCTCTTTCCTAGTCCTCATTTCAACACCACTTCCTTCATACAAAATGCCCATACAGCTTGTACTCTCTTTCTTACACATATTCCATACCCTCTCATTAGTCCAAAACGCAACTGCATCCCTAGGCTCATGCTCATCAGCTTTAAGCAGTGGGAAATACTCCAAAAAATAGATCTGCATCATTAATCATACAACTTTAAACAGTATCTTATAGACAAAAAATAGTAGAAAATAGCATAATTGGATATATATACCAATAATTGGTCAAAAGAAAAATGCATACCAATAAGAAATAGAGGCACCCACCCACGTTGAACTGGCCATCCTTCTTCTTCCTCATCACTTTAACATAATCTTCTATTTCCTTGCATAGCTCATTCATCACATAGGTTGCCCAATCATACTGTTGAAATGCATTATTTGTGCACCACACAACCCTCAACAACCATTCACTGACTCTTGCACTCGCAGTGGGACATAAAAGAGTCCCAAGAGTGTATAGCACAAACAAAAATTCAAACTTCTCATTATTTACACCAGATTTGATCATGGCCAATATTTTGTTATATGGCATTTTAAAATATTACCCCTTGACCTCCTCATATGCTGGATCATGATCACCTACTTTCATATTCACCTTTGCCCCGCTATGGGGTAGGCCGAACAAAATGTGCACATGTTGCGGTCTCATTTCTTCTGTCTTCCCCCGAATACGAAATTGATATGTTGGTGGATCATATGCTCTTATCAAACTTACACAAATGTCACGGGGGAGTCTATCACACGACACATCAAGCAACCTTCCAAATCCAATTTTTTCCACCCTCTCCCTTAAATCATTGTTCGCCTTTACAAATTCAGCCAGATCCTTGAATTGTCGGAGAGAGGTACGCGTTTGAAAAGCTGACTTACAATTCCTTCTGATCTTTTCAGGCCTTAATTGCTTTCCCTTCTCAACATATTTTTCTTTTTCCTCATTGTGCATTCCCTTCCATGCCTTTAACACATCGTTATGTCCTTCCCTCAATCTCTTATACTTCTTTTCAGCTTTATCATAAAAGTCTTTCCTAAACAATGCCAACCCAGTCTTTCCGTGTATGAGTTTTGATGAACCTTCCTCATTCACCATGTTTCTTCTCCTACCAAAACCAAAAATTTAAGAACTACTAATGCTATCTAATCAAACAAAAATTTAAGAACTATTATGGCTATCATTAACATCACAACTTGAATAAAGAATGAACTGGATATTATATTCGAAACTGAAGAACATTCTAGTAGCTAGTTTTTTGGTTTCTTCAAAATCTATTTAGATGAATGATACATTTTGAATATAGGATAAAATCTACGAGTACTAATTCCCAAGAGATTGTGGCATGTTTACCATTACTTTGTTTAAGCAAAATATTTCACGATAAACATGAGAACGCATACTGCAAATATATGTGAAGTATAATGACAAGACGCTTATCATAAGAATGGACCAATTTGGATTTATGTTTATTTACATACTCTCATGTAATTCGATATTGCAATATCAGCTTACATGAATCCCAATATCAGCTTAAAGATCATTCATCCATGTCTGGATTGTGATACCTCAAAAAAGAAAGAGCAAAAGAAAAAAGACGTAGTTCTTTATTTTAAAAGAAGAAAAAAAACATATTTAAAATTCAAACAGGCAATATCTAACCATATAATGCATGCTCGCCTAGGCAATTTTCCTTCCAATAACACAATCAAAACCCAATTGATACCATTTTCTTTGCATGTCATTAGCTTATAAAGAAAATCAAGTCCTCTTCAATTAATCCCCTGTGCACTCAATTCCTATTTTCTCCTATTTTCTTTTACTATTACCAGAGGTAATACAAGGAAGGAAGGAGTGAAGAACTGAACATAAATAGCCCTTCTATATTTCTAAGACTTTTAACATTTATCTGCAACATACGGAGATAAATACCCATCTTTATGAATATGGGGGAGGACAGGACATATGCAAAATTACAGTAAAGCTTTTGTAGGTCATTCTGTTGTATATTTTCAATATGTTATAGTCGTTGGTGTTGTTGAGAGAGCAAGAGTGAAAAAAAATTAAAGGTTGGAGGTAAAACAAAGGGAAACTTGAAGCTAAGAGTCTGAATCTCAAATTTCCGACAAGTGTTTGAAATTTTGAATTTTCTCTTTACTTTTCTCCTTCAGTAAGATCTAAGAGATAGAGAGAAACATCAAATAATTCAGACATTGAGTTTTGAAGTCTTACCCTCTCTGCTAAAATTTTCACGCTGAAGTGGCCACTTGAGTTTTAAAGCTCCTCCGTATAATGGCAACAACGATGGTGACTCCTCGCGTCTTCTGAGTTTTAAGTCTTCCTAATCACGCTGAAGTCTTACCCTCTCGCGTCTTCTGATTTCTAATGGCAGCAACGATGGCGACTCCTCGCGTCTTCTGAGTTTTAAGTCTTCCTAATCACGCTGAAGTCTTACCCTCTCGCGTCTTCTGATTTCTAATGGCAGCAACGATGGCGACTCCTCAAAGCTGCGTTGTGATTTGCAGATTCAGACGATGGCTATGGTGGCTACTCAAGGCTGCGTTGCGTCTTCAGATTCAATCGATGATCTCTCCCTTGATCTGCCTTTTCTGTTAGGTTTAATAAAAGGGCATTACAGTACTTTCATTAAATTTTAAAATTCTTATTTAGGTTATGCAACCTAATTAGGAATTAGAAAAATTTGATGACCCAAATATGAATTTGGGTTATTAAACCGTCTTTTTAAGGGATTTTCCCTAATTTATTTGAATTTATGAAATATAATGTTCATACTTAATGAGCATAATAAGAAACCTATTAGCAAAAAAGCTGCCGCATTTTTATTTAGGAAATATGAAAAGGCCAAAAACAATAATGTCTGCTGCGCTCTTTTCCTTTTCCATGCGAGCGCTGGAGTGGGCTTTCATGGATAAGCCCACGTGCCTATATTTCTTCTTGGGCCAGTGGCGTCGATGGGCCCAGACATGAGATGAATAGCAGATGAACCGAAAACATCAAAAAGGTCCCCCATTAAACTTTTTTTTTTTTTTAAATTGCTATAACCTAAACCAACAATTAATTAAAATTAGTTAAAAGCAATGAATAGGTCAAAAATATAATCTCTTTTTTTCAACTATGCCCTTATAATGAATAAGAAAAATGATACTCCTCCTGCCCTTAATATAGAACCTAATTGTTAAGTTAATTTTGGTTATAAATGTAAGACCTATTTCTCATATTTATCAATTTTTCTAAATTATCCCTATAGATAATCCCTCAACCATAATCAAATAAATAAAAGAAAGAGAATATTAGGAAAGATGAGTATAGTATTTTAGGAAAAACATGTCATATTTCTTATAATTAACTAACTTATCTAACTTCCTTAATTTAATCAAATTAGTTAAATAGGTTTTATATTAAGAACTGGAAGAGTAAAAAAGAATGTGTGGAGTAATGTAACGAGAGAAATTGCGACTAATGAGAGAAAATAAATAATTAAAGATAAAATAAAAATATATATTAAATATTAAAACAAACCTAAACTAAAACTTATAAAATAAACTGCATATATTTTAAAATTTAAAAATTATAAATAGGACGGAGAAATTCATATTATTACCTACTGACAGTCTTACGAACATTCCATGACTGCAGTTTAAGAGAATTACTTGATTAGCATCCATATCAATTACTTGATGCTGTTTCCAATTTTAGATATAAAATCTAATTCGTAGCAGTGTAATGTGCACAACAGGCTAGATTTTAAGTCAGGATTAAAGGTAGTATGTTAAATTGTGAATAATAAATCTCAGCCAAAAAAAAAAAACCAACAATAACTCGAGCACAGCAGGTGTGTATATATCTACTGGCCTTGAGCCCGCCGAGAAAATTTAATCATCGCCGCAGCAAACAGTAGATGAAGGTCACGAGAATATCAACCCCATAATAAATTAGCCCGCCGTGTTTCCTACTGATCACGATGCAACTACTATCTTCACCAGCCATCATGCATAAATACGTAACAACACAGTAAAGAGTGCTGAGAAAGAAAGAAAAATAAACTCCGGTAATTATTGATTTAAGGATTCCAAGAGATTTCAATCCATGCCTTTATCTTTCGTTAAATTGTATCTTAATCAGAGCATTTTGTTAATTTCTACATGCACTTCTGGATAATATTTTTTTTTTAAAAGAAACAATCGCTAAAGAAGGTACACTGACCGTCTGACCCAAGTTAAAGTTTTTTTCTTTTTCTTAACAGCACAGCACACTTTCATCAAAACCGCGTGTTTGAAGTTAATTAGCTGTGTAATAGAAAAAGATAAATTAAAAAAGAAAAAGATAAATCGCGAACTTTCGGCAATGTTTCCCATTAAGAAAACGTTTAAATTTAATACTCCTCCGGTCCTTATTATAAGACCCAATTTGACTTTTTATTTGGTCCTAATTATAAGACCCAATCCATTTTGTCTCTTATATTTATGCATTTTTTTCCAAGATAATCCTTCTAATAATGATAGTTTTAGCCAATATACTTAATTAACAAGAATATTTTAGGAATGACAACACTTATTTATTATAAATAACCAACTTAACTTACTTCCTTAATCTCCTCAAATAAGTCAATTGGGTCTTATAATTAGGACCGGAGGAGTATTTTATAAGATTTGTCTTTTGGAGCAACCTACCCATCAATTGGGGAGCGCTTGCTTTGACGTGTCTTCTTCTCAATTTTGAACAAGTAGCTAGATACTGGGATGTTTGGATGAATCCAAATCATACTTTGAAAAATAACTTCTGAATAATAGGTTATTAGGAGAATATATTTTGTAAAAAATAAATTTTGTGAAAAAGTGATTCTGAGAAGTGAGAGTTTTTGGATAATTGTTATCAGAAATACTTTTATATGTACAAATTAATAAAAAAGGTATAAGTTAATATGATAATTACATAAAGATAAATTTTATGATATATTTTAATTTGAATGAATAAATTGTTAATAATATATTTTTTACCAACATAATTAATAATACATAAATAAAATAATTAATAAATAATTAATATGTGTATATATTTATAAAATATAAGATTAAATATGTTTATAAAAAAATAATTGAAAAATGTTAAAGTCATATTATCGTTGAGATCTACTCTGACAGGCACAATTATACTCTATAATTTAAGCTAAAAGCAGAATAGTTTTACTTTTTCTGAAACCATAATTTTGAGTCCAAAACCATAGTTTTGGTCTGAAACCGTGTTTTGTTAATTTTCCCTCATGTTTGGCAAATTTGAGACTCAAATCATAGTTTGGTCTCAAAACCATGGTTCCATCATATTGCCAAACACCCCATTGTCTTCTTCATTGTGCACCTTTTTTTTTTTTCCAGCTTTCGTATTTAATATTATTTAATATAAAAAGTAGTTGATTAATTTAAAATTTATTTAAAATAATTTATAAACAGTTTTTTACCAGTAGTTCATAGAATATGAAATAAATATATATGAAAAGTTTTGTTTTGATTTATGTAAAACGTGCTTATAAATATTTTTAACAGCAATTTCAAACAAGTTCTAAGAAAATTAATTAAGTTAGTTATTTATAATAAATAAATATTATCTTTCTAAAATACTTTTGTTAATGATGTATGTTAGCCAGAACTATTAGTCAATGAAATATTTAACGTGTGCAGTTATTACATGGACTATCTTAAGAAAAATGAGAAAATATAAAAGATAAAGTGGATTTGAATATTATATTTAAGATTAAATTGAATGTCAAGCTAGTTTTTATATTAAGCATTAGAAGTAGCATTGTACTACTCCTTAATCCTTAATATAAGACTTAATTAATTTGAATAGATCAGGATGTTAGTTAAATTAGCTAATTTGTTATGTTTTTTCTAACAAACTGAGTATCTTTTTAATTCTTTTTTTCTCCCTCCAACTTAATTATTATCAGGAAAATATCAGTATTGTTAATTTAAAAAATTTAATATATATATAAAAAATAAATATTATATATAGAGTCACTGTTAACTCTCTAATTAACTTCTATATTAACAATACGAGTATTAAATAATCCATTTAAAATGCAAATGCAATCCTTTTAGGGGAAATCACAAATAAAGACCCTCGAATTAGCAAAATCACTCTATGGTCCCTGAATATGCTAAATTACTACGAAGGACCCGGTCTCAAATTGTAATTATGAAATCATGGCCAAATTACCAAAATACCCCTCTTTAATTTTTTTTTTTAAAGAAAGCCACTGCCTCACCGGAATCCGCCACCGGCGCCGGAGCTCCGGCGGCCGCTTCCGGCGGCCTTCCTTTATTTTTTTTTTGAAACTGTTTTTTTTTTTAATTGAGGGGAAGTGAAGTTGGGGGATTTGATCCCCCAACCTAATGCTTCCCAAAATAAGGAATGACCATTGGGCCAACAAATTTTTGTTAACATTATGATGCAAAAAAAAATATAAGTTAACTCATTTACTCTTGTTCCAGGTGATAACAACAATACATTTGGAAATAACAAGTTCTGATTGTAAAATAACACGTCTGGAATAAAAATTTAACAATATGTTTTTTTTATAACAATAAATTTTGTACAGGCAATAACAACAATACATTTAAAAAAACAAGTTCTGATTATAAAATAACAAGTTTGGGATTAAAATTTAATAACACGTTTTTTTTATAACAATACACTTTGTTTCAAGTGATAACAACAATACATTTGGAAATAACAAGTTCTGATTATAAAATAACAAGTCTGGAATTAAATTCAACAGCACCTTTTTTTATAACAATTAATTATTTTATACTTTTGGAAAATAAATTATTTATAACTTATAAAAGTACTTGTAATCTATTTAATTTGCTAAAAAATAATTTTTATCTCCAATTTATAATCAGAACTTGAAGTATAATTTTTTATAGATTAAAAATACTTTTTATTGTTCAAATTTATAAATAAAATTTAGGGAAATGGCAACACACTTTTTTATTTTTTTAAAAATTTTTTTAATCTATATATCTATACAAATTATTATAAATCAAACTACTTCTTATAAATTATAAATAGTACAATTTATTGTGGATTAAAAATACTTTTTGACTGCTTAAATTTATAAATGAAATTTATCTCTAATTTATAATTAAAAATACTATTTTATTCTTTAAATATAAAACTATTTTTAATATTTATACTATGATTAATAAATCAAAATGCCTTATTATAAATACTTTATAATTTATAAGAAGTAGTTTGATTTTATAATGAGTTGTATAGATATACAGATTAAAAAGTATTTTTTTAGAGAAATAAATATATTAAAATATTTTTTATAAGTATAAATAATTTTTTTTTAAAAGTATAAAATAATTAATTGTTATAAAAAAAACGTGTTGTTAAATTTTAATCCTAGATTTATTATCTTATAATCAGAACTTGTTATTTTAAATGTATTGTTGTTATCACTTGAAACAAGTGTATTGTTATAAAAAAAACATGTTATTAAATTTTAATCCCAAACTTGTTATTTTATAATCAGAATTTGTTATTTTTAAATGTATTGTTGTTATTGCCTGCAACAAAATTTATTGTTATAAAAAAAACATATTGTTAATTTTTATTCCAGACGTGTTATTTTACAATCAGAACTTGTTATTTCCAAATGTATTGTTGTTATCACCTGGAACAAGAGTAAATGAGTTAACTTATTTTTTTTTTTGCATCATAATTAACAAAAATTTGTTGCTCAATGGTCATTCCTTATTTTGGGAAGCATTAGGTTGGGGGATCAAATCCCCCCAACCTCACTTCCCCCCAATTTAAAAAAAAAAAAACAGTTTCAAAAAAAAGTAAAGGAAGACCGCCGAAGCGGCCGCCGCGCCGGAGCTCCGGCAGTCGGACCCCGGCGTCCGGCGCGACAGTGGCCGGAAGTGGCCGCCGGAGCTCTGTAACACCTCATAATTATATCAATATACGCAATAAAATATTTAATTTAAAAGTCTATACTATTTTAATACTGCAAATAAGTCAAAATTTTCAAAACATTTCTAACATCACTTAACAACATAAACTATTAAGTCTTATAGTCATGGCAAATAAAATATAACATAGCATGTGCTTGAGGAGCACGAAAGCCTTCACGGCTCACTCCATTGGTGCCTTCCTTGATTCCTACTAGATCATCGCCTGAAAAATTGTTTATATAGGGGATAGCTCAAACGTCTCAGTAACTACTGAAATTCTAACCTATCCAAGCAAATCATATATGATAAACCAAAAATCTGTTTATATGTGTGTATATAAATATATTAAAAATCACGGATTTGAGACATCCAATTCAATTTCATTTTTTTTCCCAACAATATACCAATACATTTTTCTTAATATATCCAAAAAATAATGCAATATGCTACCTCCCTTAGATCACATCACCGTCACCTTTATACCGCTGACTGGAGCCATAGGCTAACACATAGTCCGATAGGAACTAATCCATTTTACTGAATTATTCCAAGCTCACCGATACTAGAGATATATCCGCCAAAGATATAGAGCTCAAGCTCGACTATGGCTCCCCTCCTTTTTGAATAGGGAGGTGTCACATGTCCCACAGCTCCATGAATTCCTGGCCAAAGGAAAACATGGAAGAAGGGGCCCTGACAATGCCATCCACTGTGCACCGAGTGATGGCATACCACGTGGTATTTCATATCCATGCAATCTCCTTCTATCCTTAGCCCAACAATGCATGTCATATTCCAATAATGTTACAATCATAAATACGTCCTCAAATATTTTAAAGATAAGATAGCAATAAAACTTATATACCATTTAATAGCAACTCATGAACAAATCCTTAGCCATCAATATTTAAACATTGATCATAATTAATAGCAATACCTCTTGACAAAATCAAATAACATATCAAAAACATTTATTTGAAATCATAA
>NW_021637845.1:0-30237 GCF_004799145.2 Neltuma alba | reverse complement strand
AACTTAACTAGTCTGAGTTTTAGAAGAAAACAATTGGATTTCTGCTCAAGGAATGCGTAGCTTTTCTGGTCTTGTTAACTTGGTCAAGTTGGATTTGGAGAGATGTCCTGAGGTTCATGGAGGCCTTGTTCATCTCCAAGGTTGGTTCCTTAATGTATTGCTGATAACATCCTGCCATGTTTTCCTTGTCTCATAGACATGTAGATGATATTCGCTTTCTTCTTCTTCTTCTTCTTCTTCTTCTGCCCTTCTTAGCATGTGTTCTCTAAAGGAATTGATACATGCCATGCTGTTGTAATTTTGAATCTCGCTTTGTTACAGTTTCTATTGTTGCAATGCAGATATTTAATTGTCATTAATTTTTCACTTATCCTGATTTTCAAAAAAAAAAAAAAAATTGCATGTTGTAGTGCGTCCGAATTCAGATGGGGTTCAGTTTCACAAGGCCCCCTTTGCATTACATTGAATTTTGGGAATAGTTCATCCTCCTGTCTCTCCTATCAATGAACAAATGTTGATCTAGTTATAGCTTTAGAATGGGAGATTTGGAAAATGGAAGTTAAGTAAGAATATGTAAGTGCTTTAGAGCAACAATAGTTGAGAAAAATGAATGAGATGACTTGTAATTGGGAAAAGGGACTTTGGCATCTTGGTCTTCGACTTCTGGTTCTAAAGTTGCGTGATGTTTCCATGCTTTTCCATGGTGGGTCTAGCTGAAAAACCTACGAATTTCAGTTTAATCTAATTCATAATTCTCAGGCTTAATCAAGTTGGAATCTCTCAATTTGAAGTGGTGTAATTGCATAACCGATGCTGACATGAAGCCTCTCTCAGGTTAGTTGTATCTTGCCTCTCTTTGATGACAACAGCTGAAAGTCTCAATAGTTGAAAAAGTGAATACCACCTAGATTAATTGTGTCGGTTTTCTTTTATGCGCTCTGCATTTTTTAGTGTGTAATAGTTCCTTTTCAGATTACCATTGTGCGCTTGCAGGAACTATGGGTATATTTTGCTTAACAAATGAGATGTACTGTAATTGCAGATGTAGTTTGGGTTGGATGTCAGGTGGGGATTGTCTACTGCATGCTACTCCAAGAGGAGAAATTATCCACCCACTTTTCGATTTCAAATTCTCTTATTCTCAATCATCCATTTTCCTTGGTGTTTTCGTTTTATTTTTGAATAAGCAAGTAGCAGGATGAATGTCATGGCACTTATATCAAACTGGCAGTCTGTCTTATGGAAGTTGAAAGATATTTTCCATCTTTGCCCACACAAATCTTGACTGTCTCCTCTTACAGTAACACACAGCAGACAAGCCACAGCAGAAAATGTCATTGGCTCATTGCATTATTGCAAATGTTGCTTTTATGAAGAATGGCCCATTTTATGTGAAATTTAGTTTCATTTATCTTCTTTCTATTTGTTGGATATTTTCTTCACTGGGGTATATTCGCACTGATTGACATTAAATGCAACTATCAATGTTTAAGAATCATATAATTGTCAGCACGGGGATGTGTATATAAAAGTTTAATCATCAGTCATCTTTTTGTTGTTTAGGACATGGCTCAGTAACTAACAGTAGAATTTTTCAATTCAATATGCTTCCAGAGCTTGCAAATTTGAAAAGTCTTGAGCTTTCGTGCAGTAGAGTTACTGATCTTGGCATCAGTTTTCTAGAAGGTATTGTGCCTTCCCTTTCTTATGTGCAGGGGCATATCTTAGAACGCTAGAGGGTGTCAACAAGAATTTCATGGAGCCATATTTACTTGAACTGAATTGTTGATTGACCTTTGATAGTAATAGATAAAAATAATTTAAGCAATCAATTTTAGGATTTATTGTTCAATGTCTGCCTGCTTTCACCATTTGCATCTTGTTCATACAAATACGCAGCGTCTTTTCTATAGTAGCACTTTTCCGACTGCTTTTCTTTTTGGTCATCTTTTAATTTGTATCCCCAATCCTTCATGTCTCCTTATTTTCCTTCTCTGCTTCTAAATCACTCGGCTTAGTATCAGATAAGAAGCAACGAGGAAGAATAGACAACAGTATTTCTGTGTGTTTCTCTGATAGTAAACTGGGGATATAGATGCGCAGAGTTCCTTGACTCTCTTAACTGACACTCTAATAAACTGTTCCAAGTCTTAGCTGCGTAACAGCATGATAGAATAGAAGTAGAAAGAGAGAAATAGAAGAAGATTCAGAGAAGAGAAGGTAGAAATTAGGACGAGAGACAGAGGAGAAATGATCAGGAGAAAGAACAGAGAGGAAGACAGAGAGAAGGCGGGTTTAGAACTGAATAGTGCACTGAATAATTCTGGAAATCAAATCTGTACAATGGGTACCCTGGTCATATCTATTTATAACACCATAAGCCTATCTAAAATACTACCTAACAAACTTAACAAACTCAACAGAGATACAACATACTAACAAACTAACGGCTAGCAACTGTTTGCCTCTTCTTTATAATATTTGAATTTATTTACAATTATACATCACAGCATAACTGACTCTAACAGTCAGCTTGGTGGAAAAATTTTATTTTATTTTTTTCATTTCCATCTCCTTTTCTTCCATTTTAATAATTCCTTGATTCATTTCAGGATTACAGAAGCTTTCAATGTTAAATTTGGAAGGATGCCTGGTAACATCTGCATGTTTGGGTTCTCTCGCAGGTTGCTTTACTTTTTTGGCTTTTAAGCTTTTTTCTGTTAATATTTTTAATTACAATATTCAGGCTGAGCAGGGTATCTTCTTTTTTTTTTGGGGGCAGGGGGGGATTTCAAAATTCTATGGCAGCATAGTGTCCTTCTTTTCTCTCTGTTGGGTAGCTTTGAGCTTCTTTTGGTGTCTGTGCTTGGTTTTTTTAAAAAAGAGTTGCCCAGCTTACTTTTCAACGCATAAACACCAATAATATAATGACCATTTGCCTTTCTGGTCTAATGTTCTTGTCAGGCATTTGAAGCACAAGTTTATTGCGCCTTTTTTTTTTTTTTTTCCTTGCCTCATTTAAAGGGAGTGAAACTGAGATTCCCATTTTCAGTTTTAGCCTGACGTTGTGCTTTCTTTTCTTTCTTTTTTTTTGGGTTTGGCCAGAGCTTCCTGCACTGTCAATCTTGAATCTTAATAGATGTAACCTTTCAGACAATGGATGTGAAAAGCTTTCACGTAAGTAGTTAAAATTTTATAATTAATTCTGTAAGGCTGCGGTTTTATAATTTATAATATAATTATTATCACATATGTGTGCCATAACTATTCCGCGGGTGTTAAATCTTTGGCATTGTCTTTTCTTTTTTGTAGAACTGAGAAACTTGAAGGTGTTAAACTTGGGATTCACTGATATCACCGATGCATGCTTAGCACACGTGCAAGGTGATTGAAAATACTCACCTGATTCTCTCCCCCCTTTCTCTTCCAGACCATATGAACAATTTGGTTTATTCAAGAATTAAAATGAGGAAATAAACTGTCGACAATGTACAAACTGAAGTATATAAGTACTTGGTTATTTTCTTTTCCATCAAAGCAGTTGGGATCAAGATCTTATTATCTTTCCAAGGCTACAAGGTGTAAAAAATCATCAGGTCATGTATTAAATACTTTTCTACCATTTTGTTTACAAATTTATCTTTGACTCAAGTGTTTAAACCATGGCCATGACTTATTTAGCTCACGTTCCTTTAAACTTGTATGCACAACGTTTCCATCCGGTTAATGGATTTAACAGAAGAAAGTTACGCTGTTTTGCTGGTGGAGCAGAACTTTCTTTTGCTGGTGGAGAAAGACGCCGAACACTTGAAAGATATAACTTATATTTAAAATTTTGATATATTTTTTTCAATCAGGATTGACAAAGTTGGAGAGCTTGATCCTAGATTCATGTAAAGTTGGTGATCATGGATTGGCCAACTTGGCAGGTAGATATATGAATCTCTTCGCCAATTTTTTGTAGGGTCTGCTTGTGATGGTTAATGATTTCCTGGATGAAAAAATTGTCTAAAAAGTTTTGGAAAATGGGAATTTTTGTGGTTATTTATAGTGTTCTATTGGTTGCAAGTGATCCAGTTTTTTTATTTTGTTTCACCTTATTTAACATTGAAAATGTAGATTTGCTTGTTAATGTCTGTAGGCCTTCAGAAATTGAAATGTTTGGAATTGTCTGATACGGAAGTTGGAAGCAATGGGTTGCGTCACATATCAGGTTAAACGCTTCTATTATTGCTATGGCTTCGTTTAATATCGATTAAAGATGGAATGCTTGGATAAACTGTTAAGAGTCTTTCTGAAATCTGATTTCTTTTAATTATTAAGAACTTGTTTGCACATTTGTAAAAACGTCTTTCAGGAAAACTGACCAATAACTCTTGTTTTGTTTTGGTTCTAGTTATTGAAGAATAAAGTGATTTGAATGTATATGCATGGTCTTGAAAGTTTATTGCTTATCTAATTATTCTTTGAAACCATTATTCCTAAAATACTAGTTTGTAGCTGCTCATAACAAGTTCTTTTTTATTTTCCGTTTATTTCTTCTTCAACTTATCATTGCGAACTGGATTCATTTTTGTGGTAGATACCTTCATAGATTGTCTCCACTATATTCTAGTATTATATGCATGAGCTGTCATTAAAAAGTGATCGTTTTTGCTATGGACTAGCATTCCCCTATATTGACTATAGTGTTATTTAATTTCTCATAGGATTGTCTAGCCTGGAGAAAATAAACCTGTCATTCACTGAGGTTAATGATATTGGCTTAAGGAAATTGCGTGGCCTCTCATGTCTAAAGTCTCTAAATTTGGATGCTCGCCATATTACTGATGCTGGATTGGCAGCTCTTACAAGTACGTGTGGTTGACTAGTTGCAATATTCTATAGTTTACATGGGCTCCAAATCCTGTTTAATCTCATAGACTCACTACGAATTTTAATTTTAAAAGTTTGAGTATCCTGGCTCTAGTCTTTTAGCATAAACCTTATTATGGCAGAACACGTCATTCTGAGTTTATTGGTGCAGATTTGACTGGCCTTACTGATCTTGATTTGTTTGGAGCAAGAATAACAGATTCTGGAACTAACCATTTGAAAAGTAAGTAATATCGTTGTAATGATCACTTTATGGGTCATCTGTGCTTTTGTTCCCTGACTGAGTTGACATCAATTCTAATTGAAACTGTTTTGTTGATTGCTTTTATGGAGAACAGACTTCAAGAACCTAAGGTCCCTGGAAATATGCAGTGGAGGCTTGACTGATGCTGGTGTGAAGAACATCAAAGAACTTACATCTCTGATGTTCTTAAATTTATCACAAAACGGCAACCTTACAAACAAAAGCCTGGAGTTGATTTCTGGTATCTTCTTAGACCCTTTCAGCTTGATGGATAAGTAATCACTCATGAAAACCCTAAATCTATTTGATTAATTTAACTGATCAAGGGGCCTCTGGTTTGAAAACATACGATAGCTTTTAAAGTTTTATAGTTGGATTTTAAGCTTTTCTGCTGAAAGGAGGAAATAATCTTGGTGATCAATTTCAGACAGGAAAAGAAAATATAGGTGATGGATTAAAAATTTCATGTCAAAAAAACTGGAATTTCCACCTTTTGACTGATTTGCCCATGATGGTACTGATTTCTTTCCTGCTAAGACAACTTTCGTAAGAAACAAAGATTTGTCGATAATGCTTGGCTGTCTCTATTCCTAGCCAAGCACTGACATGGCCATTTTGAAGTTGACCGTGTACAAATCGTCACCATAAAATGATTGAAGTTTGCTAAAATTGAAAGGACTTGATTTGCATTTAATTCCTTATGTAGAGATCAGACTTGGTAGTTGTTTGTAATGATCTCTCTCTGCTGACATTGCTTGCAAATTCAGGCCTGACTGGGTTGATATCTTTGAACGTTTCAAATTCTCGCATCACCAGTGCTGGGTTGCGGCATTTGAAAACGCTCAAGAACTTGAGATCTCTGACCCTGGAATCATGTAAAGTGACTGCAAATGACATCAAGAAACTTCAATCCACAGATCTACCAAATCTGGTCAGCTTTCGGCCTGAGTAGGCAGAGAACCACCCCTCCCCCCCTCTTCCCTCCCCCCGGGGCTCTGTGATATGTTTGTATATATGTATATACGGTAATGATTGGAAGGTGGTACTGGAAGAAGAGCTTAAATTGTACAGAGATTAATGGATGGCGTCTTCTCGTGGTCTCAGGCTTTTCTTTCATATTATCATGATGTGTTACATAGCTCGTGGCAATTGGCAAGTAATCTCTGTAATAAGATGACGGGTGATTTCTGTCATTACCCGATCTACTGCGCAGACAGCAATAAAGAGTTGGATTTTAAATTTTTTTATTAGAACAAGAAAAAGATACAGGCAACTTAGGTTGATAATTTGAATGTTCTAGAATCTTGGCGACCGCAGAATTAAGCGAGTATTTTATTACCAAAAGCCTCTAATCGCGACATTCTCACTTGGTAAATTTTTCTATCGCCATGGACGGTAAGAATTGATGTATTGAAGTTTTTGATTAATTTTTCTTGTCCTATTTTACATTTTCGTTTCTCCTCGGACCAAACAGGATGAATTTTTATTAGCCAATATCCAAGTCATTTATAGGAGTAGCTAGAACCTTATTTTTGTTGACCAACTACTATCTCTGATTTTTAGTATAAGAACTTGTTTAGTTTTCAGTTCAGTTCTAAATATAATATTCCAATTCATTTTATCTCTCATATTTATTTATTTTTTTAAAATTAATCTTTGTTGTACATGCTAAAAATTTTATCAAATAATATACATTATTAGCAAATGTATTCTAAGAAAGACAGTATCAGTTTGTTGCAAATAATTAGCTTAATAAATTTTTTTAATTTACTCAAATCAACCAACTAATTCTTATATTAAAAACCAAAAACAGTAGTAACCAGAGCTTCCAGTGCTAAATGCACAAGTTCTGGCCGCAAAAAAAAAGTGTTGAACGCATAAGTAGTTTTGATTTGCTTAAAAAGAACTCCATAAACGGCTTCCTAACTGATTCCTAATTACCCTTCTAGCCTATTATTACTCGTATAATATACGATGCTCATATGATTAAATGTCTATTTTGGCCTATGAACTTTATTGCCCAAAAAAGAAATCGTTTCTCGTGGGTCCGTTTGGTTCAACCCCATTGCAGGCCTATGATGGTAATGGGGATTGCATTACCAAAAGAATGATGTTTGGTTGGTTTTTAGTATGGTAATAAGATTTGCCGATGATTACCAAAAATTTGGTAATATCCATTCACACCTCTCCCCTTATGAATACTCATTACCACCCCATTGCATATTTTGAAAAGTCTTATTTGCCCACCATATCCAATGTAAGAAGACACAAAATACCCTCAATCCCTCCCCCTCATCTTCTACTTCTTGGATTTCTTCTGCGGCCTCTGTCTCACTCACCTCCAATATTGACGAAGCCTGTTCCTTTAACGTTGGCAAATCTTCATTTCCCAATCATGATTCCTTCTTACAGTCACACTCCATAGCTTTCACCTCAGACATTCGATTTCAAAACAAAGTACTCCTCCGGTCCTTATTATAAGACCCCATTTGATTTTTTATTTGGTCCTAATTATAAGATCTCAATCCATTTTGTCTCTTATATTTATTCATTTTTTTCCAAAATAATCCTTCTAATAATGATAGTTTTAGCCAATATACTTAATTAGTAAGGATATTTTAGGAATGACAACACTTATTTATTATAAATAACCAACTTAACTTACTTCCTTAATCTTTTCAAATAAGTCAATTGGGTCTTATAATTAGGACCGGAGGAGTAATTAAAAAGGATGTATGAAGAGAATGACTAATAGTTTTGATTTTCCCAAAGACCCAAAAAAATTGATTCCAGATCTGTACTATTAGTTTTGATTTGTCATTCTCTGTGTTTTAGTTAGTTAGTTCCAAAAAATTGGTTCCAAATATGTATAGTTCATGGTTGGACCTGTGATTCATGAATTTTTATTGTATATTGAAGCCAATGTGATGGCCTGTTTTTCTTTTCATTTTATTTGTTGCCGTTGAAGAAATACGAAAGTATAAGACAAACCTTTTTTTTTTGTTGGATGAGGATATTTTGGTCTTTTTATTTGTTTACATATTTAATTTATCATAAAAATTAATTTTTCTTTTACACATGTCCAATGTCATACCAAACATTCTGATGGTACATCTCATTGCATTGCAGTGCATTGCATGGTAGAGGGTATATGCAATTGTAATGTTTCTCGTGGGACTAAGTAATACATTTAAGATTACTAAATATGTTTGATATTTAATTGTTTTTTTAAAAAAAATATGCCTTTATTAATTGTTTGACATGATGACCGTATAACAAGTTATCGCTAACTTGATTGATGAGAATAAGAAAATGAATAAAGACAAGAAATAAAATGGATGATTGTTCCTTGTGTTTGTTTCTTATGGAGGCTTGGAGGGACTAGGGAGTACTCTATGGAGTTGACCTGAAACAAAATTATAGAACATCAAATTAATTGTTCCTTCTGATTTTTTTTTTTCTAAATAAAAGCTGTTTCTTCGTTGGCAACCAGTCCTGTACTTATTTTGAGTCACTTGTACCTCTGATACTTAATAATTATTTTTCAATTTTACTCACAGTTAATTCTCACTGAAAATAGAAAATAGAGCAAGAAAATATATGTGAGAATGATTTGTAAATACAAATAGAGAAAATATAAATTTGAAAAATGTTATTGTTTACGCAAAAATATGTCATTTCTTCACAATCTCTCAAAGCAAGCACTGTTATGGGTCACCCGCTTCCGCAACACAGTTAATTTCTCACGAAGCATTTATTTGAGAACACGTTCATACGTTGTCCATGCCATGCTTTAATGGCGGTGCATGAGAGATCAGAGGTCGCAAACTCTTGACTTCCAAAACGACAACTGTTTGGCAGAATGGGATTGAAATTGCCAGAGCCTATTAATAAAGGGGTTGTTGATACATCGAAGTTGCTCCTCACTTGAAACTGTTGAAAGCCATGTCCAAGGAATTGGTCAAACTCATCCATCTCCTCCATCTTTGGTCGCCTTTTCCTTATCTCCAATCTGCCGTAATGTCCGCCGCCGCCTTCATCCGACCTCCTCCCCTCTTTCACAACCTTCAAAACCTTCGAAGGTGTTGGAAATCTGTTGGAAGAAGCAGCAGGACGACAATGGAGGGAAGTGAATAATGTTACCCATGGTGCCGGGCTAGTGGAGACACGATTCAGGCTGAGGGGTTGCGCACCATTTTTGGATATTATAATCCTTTTAAATTGTAATAAAATATTTTAAATAGAAATTATTCAATCATTTCCGTAAAAATTCATTTTTATTCTTACGCCCATTTCCACACCAATTCCAAAAGGGCCCTTAGTTTAAACAAATTTTCCCCACGCCGCGTTGCTGCAAATAAGCATGGTCCTATAACCTAGTAAGATAGGAGGTTGCAAGTTGGGTTTCACTTGCCCTTTAAGCTATTTAGCTTGCCTCTTGCACTCTAGGGAGAGAAAAAAAAGTTGATGATTTTGGGGGTGTTAAATTTATTTCTGGTAAACAATGTCCGTATGCCACAACCCTTTCTTTTTTTTTCGTTTTTAAGATTAGAGGGGCTAGCACTAATGCTATGAAGTAACAAACGGGATTCGCAACCTTCCACTTTCAAGAAAGCTTTCATGGCATTAAGCAATAAAACTGAATGAAATGAAAAACCATATGAAAATAAAACATTTTAAAGATATGTTTTACTCTTAAAAAGTTTGGGGGGGGGGGGGGAGAGACGACAACTTAAAATGTGTTAAGCAATCATTACAATAATGTAATAGACATTGCAAACCCCCTTTCTCCATACAGGGGGGCAAAGCAAGTAATTTACCTTAAGTTATGGTAGATTCAACATGGGTCAACAGCTGAGACTTGAACAAAGTTCAAAATCACATAGGAAAAAGGTAAAATATTAAACAGCACAAGTAATCAACATTCTAAATATTGCATAATAGGGTAAAAATATCAAGATATTTCTAGAATTCTCCTTTGTTGCATGATAAAGCTCTGCTATCAAAGTTCCTAAAGCAAATAACTTACACAGATCCTGAACCAACTTGTCAAATCTACATCTTTGAGCGTCATTCTTCAGTAAATTTTTAAGTCATGAATCACAAACTGCAGATAACACAAAAATAGTTCAGTTCTGGCACACCACATGATGGATCTAGAGAGTAGCATGATCAATTAATTTGGAGTGCTCAGTGTAAATCAAAGTACATACCAAATTTGTGGAAGGGCCAGCAAGCCAAGTATGTAAAAGAAACTTGTCTATGGCTGATTTGGATCATCTCTGAGCTTGATCCGAGGAAGCTCCGATTGAAGAAGCCACTACGCTGCTTGCTGACCCATTCTCTACGGGTGGAGGCACACCCCACTTGCCTTCAGACTCAAGGGGTTCAAACACATGAACTCCACCATCTGACAGTCCAACAGCAAACTGATTGGGTTCTTGTGGATGTGCTGCAATCACAAGTGGCTGTACACTGGAACTGCTGCACAGAAAACAAAAGTTGAAGTTTACCAAGAAGTTTGATAAACTTTGTAGAGAATTAATCACTTGGGGGAAAAAAACTCAAGATTGACTCCCATCTCCTTCTAGCTTTTAACCGAAGACTACTTTAGTTTAAAGGTTTATAACCATTAAATTCACAGGAAAACTATTACACATATGCCTTATCCCAGAAATAATTCGGTGGACGTAAGTCAGACTACAGACAGAAAGATGAGGGGAAGCCACAATTGCTTCAATGATGCGTGTGTACAGCGTGTGTTTACGTGTGGCTGTAATATTGAGAACCATCAAATTTACACTTGTAGCTGTGCCTGTAGTCTCTATACAAAAGTTTTAAGAAATTGGTTTCATAAGTCATTGACAATTAAAGTTCAGATAATCGACTGACAATATAAAGGAACAAGTTTTATGCCTGGTGAGACAAATCAAACGAATAAGCACAAGTCAGCTGGCAAAAGAAGGCATCACCTCACACTTGAAGGAAGATAAGCAGAAGGATTGATACGACAACGTAATTTAAGGTTTGAAGCACTAAATACAGAGACTGTTGCATCTAAAAAGCTGGCATATATCAGTTGGCTATCACATGAGAAAGTCGCGTGTGATATTGGAGCAGCAGAATCTCGAGGGAACCACTACAATTCAAAGTAATTATATCAGATGCAGATATAATTGAGTAAAGTTGATCACATAACACATGGACCTTAATGAATTTACCTGCTTCAGATGTTCTAGTTTTGATGTTTCATAAATTGCAAGTTGAGTTTCATGTACAACCAAGAAGTGTATCTGATCCTGATGAAACTGTACACGCGTATCTGTTGGAGCTCTCCCAGCAGGAAGCTGCAAGAATCTGCTCTTCTGCTTTTCCCATCCATCGGTATTCCAAACACATAGCTGCAAAACACAGAACTCAGTGATGAATGATGACAATCCACACGATACCTTATAAAGACGGTATTGCCAATGTTATGTACAAAGGGAATCCATGTTAAGCGGAACATCAATTAGATTCTAGATCTGCAGAAAAGCTCCATGTTTATTACCTGAGCATCTGCCCCAGATGATACTAGCACATTCAATACATGAGAGAAAGCAAGACCAGTTATTCTTTTAGTGTGACCTTTCAGTTTACTTTTAACCTGCACAAAGAGCTCTCCATAAACATCAAGGATCTAATCATAAATCCTGATATTGTTTCAGACATTAGACAGTATTGATACCTCATCCACACGGACATTATATATCTGAATGGTGGAATCATCCATGCCAATAGCAATGATATTGTTATCCTGGGGATGGAAAGCAAGAAAGGTGGCTGCAGGTGGCGGAGGCATGAATGTTGTCATTGTCTGCATGTAGCAAGATCAAGATTGAATCAATTGCAACACAAAAAGATGATTAAACAAGAAGGGCCAGTAGATCACCTTAAAAGTCATCATATTGAACAAGGAAATCTTCCCTCCAGATGCGGACATCACGTAAGAATCATTTTTGGAGAGAGCAAAGCAGGGCACAGCATCCTCAGGATTGCTGTCAGCGATGTCATTGGTCATGAGGATGCCGCTTGATGGTTGCCACAACTGGGGTGACACACTAGCAGTGGCCTGCAGGTTGAAGCACCAATATGAAGGAAATAACACGATTACGCAACTTCTGTGATAGTGGAGAATGATAGGTAACTTCACATAATCTCACATCATACCTTCCCAGAGGAGTTTCGCTCACTCCGCTGCCATTTCCATAGCAAATGAATAGCATTTGATGATAATGCCAATATAGCATTACCTGAATTTGTATATATCAACCTTGATATCTTCCACGACCAAAAAAAAAAAAAAGATAATCAGGCTTCAAGACATCCTCTCCTTTGGGGCCAACGAAATGAAGATCAAAGATAGCACATAAATAACATACCTTTGTCACTCTTACATTCTCAGGTAGTTTCAGGGATCTACACTGAGATGGTTCATTGATTTCAGTGAGCTTCCATATCTTTGACTTGTCATTGGACTCTTCAGTTATTCTAGGTTTAACATCACCCAAGTTTCGGGTATCCCCATTCTGAAAAGATGCAATCAACTTGTCAATTAAAAAGTCGATAATACCAATCATGATGAGATGCTCTCTCTACAATCCCAGCAAGGATAAGCACGATATTTGCATCTCATTTACACCATGATGTGTATGCTGGGAACCAAAAAACCTCTACAAGTAGCAAGTAAAAAATTATAAGTTCTCATTATATGAAAACAAGACCGGACAGACCATTCCAGCAATAGCTACCACAGACGAGCCCCTCTCTGCAAGTGCAGTACTAGTTGCTGCAGCAGCAGCAGCAGCAGCAGCAGCTGAAATTGGATTTATCGTAGGCTGCTCCAAAACAACATGCATTAGATTAGACTTTGTTGGCAAATTCAGGAGAGGGCCATAACATTCTAGAAGTCTACCTTTGCCATGGCTTCAGATGTTCTAGATGCGTCATATAAAGAACTCTCAAATGCACGCAACAATCGAATACCATCTGCATTGGCTAAAATTTTAATCCCATTTTCACTTGCAGAAACAGCTAATAGAGTTCCATCCTTGTTGAAGCGAATACGTGGGCTTCCCTAGAAACCAGACAAGGCGGTGATAAGCAACTACCATGTCAAGAGATCATCTCCCCAGTTTGCAATAAATGAATGAACTTACCGGAAGACCTCCATCAGCATCAATAGTCATCAAAAGTTGAACATTGTCCATGTCCCAGAATTTAATGGAGAAATCATCCCCTGCAGCCAAATATCGATTTTTTGTTGTATCAAATTGCACAACACCCGAAGATCGCTTGCGGAATCCTAGGTAAGTCCTTTTGACTGCTCCTTCACTTTCATTCCACTCAACAATAGAGGACTCCCCCTCTTTGCTTGTACCGCATGAAAAAAGTCTGTAACATAAATAAACAAAATGCAAATGTTTGAACAGAAAGTGATAAAAATAGATATCTTAGTTGATCATACAAGAAAAAGAACAGGACAAGTAGCCATGGTTGAGAATATTGACCTTGTACCATCAGCACTGTAAGCCATTGTTGTGCACCAACGACCAGGAGCATCATAATCAACACGAGATCCCAAATTGTCATACAACCAAGCTTTTATCTTTCCATCTAATGCTGTTGAAAATATGAACTAGAACAAGAAATCACGTGGCATCAGAAAGAAACCCAAACAGAAGAAAAAGTCAAGAACTTTTCTTTAGAATAATCATTCAGGATAACAAAAGGATTTGTAAAAATCTCCATGAGTCATACCTGAATGTTTTCTTTATAGTGAGGGCAGACACTATAAACTGGAGCCTCGTGACCTTCAAAAGTATACTGTTTAGCACCCGTAGCAGCATCCCACACCTTCACTTACCAAAATTAGTAAGCAACATTTAACAAATTACCCATTTTAGGAAACCACATCGTGCTTTGAAACACTTACCTTAATGGTCTTATCATCACCACACGTTATCACACAGAGTTGCTTATTAGGGTGGGAAAATGCCAGGTCGTTCACACCACCAACATGAGCATCAATCTAGATGAAAATAAGTATATAAATTAGCGAAACAAATGCAAAATTTCTTTATATCTAAACAAATATTTTGTACACTACCTCCAGGTGCTGTCGTACATCATCCCCACTATGGTAAGAGTATATTTGGACAATGTGCCTTGAGTAAGCAACTCCTGTTTATTTAAACATTAAAATATATATATTCGATATTGGCCTAGCTGAATTCTGAACTAAAAGTATGTGTTGTTCAAATCATCATATCACACAATGAACCAATTCAAACAAATTCAACTTACCAAACAAAGCACCATCAGGACTCCAAATAACACGGTTGACGGAAACACTGGGATCTTTCACAAGAGCAGCCTAAATTTAACGAATGATTAGTTTTCTTTATAGAAATAACAATATTACAAGGCACAGTTTGGTAAAACACAACAGTGCAAAAATTGAACTGAGAAAAAACAACCTGAAGTGGCATTGAACAGGCACTAAGATCCCAAACTTTGAAGTTCCTCAACACCAGTCGCTCACGTGAACCCACTTCCCACAATGCTATATCCCCCACATTTGTGCCAACTGACATATCGCATCAAGAAAAAAGTCAATTGCTAATATGAACACGAACAATAAACATATTTTTCAACAATAAAGTTAATGAGAGCGTTGATAGGCTTTAGAATAGCAGCATACCAAGAAGCAGGGTCTGCTGTACTGGATGAAAGTCCATGCTCATGGGAGATGAACCCTGATTGAGTGTTCTTATGACAGTCTTTGGTATGTCATCAGGGGCAATAAAAGCCTGACCATGTCCATGACCTGGGAATGCTGCTGGCAACACATTAACAGGTAGATTCAACTGCAAAAACAAGATTATGATATCAGAAATTTGAAAGACAGAACTATATTTTCAGGCATCAGTAAAAAAATGTCATAGCAAGTAATTCAAGACCATGTGCAAGAAAGTGGTAGCAGCTTACCTCATCTGAAATCCCCATGGGTCTTGTTCTCTTAGAAACATGATCAGAATCCCCGGAAGGGTAGTCAGCAGAAGGGTTTGTTGGAGGAGTCCTGGGGTGCTTCAAAGCAGCTTTACAAGACAATGAGCCACATCCAAAGTCAAAGATCAAGCCAAATATGTCCAAGGAGATCTTAGGACAGCTACATATGAAGACTTGGAGAGAAGAAAGCAGAAGAATGAAATACCAGGAATCGATGGAGCGCCGAGACCTATAGCTCCTCCTCCAGAAACTGCAGCATGAGCTACAGTGGTTGGATTGGACATCCAACCCGCTAGAGGTGGTGGCACAGGTGCTGGTGTAGGTTGAAAAGGCTGTGCATACAAGGCATCACACAAAATTGCTACCTCAGTAAGGAAAAATACAGAAGAAAATGAAGGGATGCATGTTGAGTGCCTATAACACCAAATTAAGGTAGACAAGGCAGTTTTATAACCCACCCCATGTGCACCAAGAGGAGGAAATCCACCAGCTTTTGGTAAGGCTCCAATTAATGGATTATTAGCAGGTGACGGAGCCCGTGCACCATTTGGCTGTCCACATGAGTGATCCACAAAAAGAGTTTTTATATCTGGATTTGGCCGTGGATTCTTACAAAGTTGATGCTGCCAATTCAAGCTGCAACCCAAATTTTCATTTCAGGGAAAAAAAGGGTTAAAATTTGAACTTAATCCATAGCTGTCTACAATGAGAAAGCAGAAGTGGTAGCTCTGCTGTAAAACAATTAATGATCATTCACGAAAGTTCCGCTGTGCAGCCAGACACATTGTACAGGAGGAAAATAGACTCCGTCTACAATGAATAGCATTCAACGGCATGAACTTTATCATCGATGAAAATTACATAAGGGCTTATTTGAAGAAGATATAACACAAGTATACATCAATGCACACAAAAATTAGAGTCAGCAGATGGAGCCCATTCGATATTTAAATTAAGGTGCAAGTTACAATATGATGGGCTTTGCCAAAGTGTACTAAAGATATATCTCCTAGACAGGCATGTAACTATTTTGAATTGAGTGATGTGGCATGATTACAAGACATACCTCTGATTGATGAGAGTTCGTAACCTTGAGTTTTTAAGGTTGGGAAATTGCAATTTGTCACGGAATAAGGGATTTGCTTCAATCAGCTTTTTGAGCTCAACTAACATGATTGCTCTTGCAGATTTTGTGTCACCATACTTGGATAGTTGTTCATTTTCCCTGCCACGAGAAACTTGTGAGCATCTGAAGAACTTCTACACTGCAACCAAACAGCAGTTTATATTCATACCTAAAATTCTCCAGCGTCAAAAGCTGTGTGATTTCCTTAAATAAATCTTCATTAAATGTGGCAAAGACTTTCAAATCCTTCACTAATATTTCTACCGCCTTGGACCGATCATGCCTATCAATATTTAAACAGGTTAACCGAAGTTACATACTAGAATGGTGACAGTACACAGAATCAAATGTGAGCCAGTGAGCTTACTTATCTAATGCCTCAAGGTATTTTTGCTTTCTTATCTCAAAAAATATCTTCATGGAGTACCGATTATCATCTACTTTGGTGAAACCAGAGAGGTATCTTTCAACCTCATCCCAATTGCCATTATGCACTTCATCCTCAAAATATTTCATGTTAAAGAAAAACCCAGACTCCTGCTCAAGCCTATTAATTTTCATTTCACACAGAGAGAAAAAATAATTAATGCAACCAAAAACAAGCCAATAGGGAAAATGTACAAAAATCGTAATAACAAGTAAGAAACAAAAATGGCACAAGCCCCACTTGTGAACAGTCTCTTTGAACTTTTCCTCATCCAGAAACTGCAAGATCAAGAACACGAGTTCTCTGCTGAGAGACGACATCGTCTGCCTCGCCCTCGATTAGATACACACTAAAATGAGCACTAGTAGTCTAGATCTGCAAATTTTTGAAAAGGGAAGAAAGAAAATAGATTAATAACACACCGGTTGGCTACGAATGGCTTAAAAATCACCGGAATAATAAAACAAAGATAATTCAAATCCATACCTAGAACGAAATCATTTAACCAGCCCCAGCTTTTCATTTAGGATAACTACCATTTTTGTTAAATTAACTACACCAAACCGATGTGGGTAGCGAAATCAGCTTGAAGGGAAGAGAAAGGGAAAAATGAAAACAATTTGACTCTATCCTAAACGATCAAAGCAGGTCAAGAAAGCATCTTTAATCCATATGGGAATCGAAGATGCAAGGAAGAAAAAAAGTGTAAAAGGAAAATAAAAATAAAGGCAAGGGCAAAGAAAGAAAAAGTTGAAGAAAAAAATAAAACTAAAATACCCAGAAAAGCTAAAGACTTTAAAGCAACAGATTCGACAATATGAGAGAGAAGGTATTTGTGTCTGTGTGCCCGGAGAAGCTCTCTCACCTTTGAAACCCAGCAATCGGCAACACATGGGAAGAAGGGTCCCGAATATTGAACGGAAAAAACAGACCAGAAGAAGAGTTTAGGTGAAAGCTCTCTCTCTTATCTTTCTCCTTCTCTTGGACTTTCTCTCTCCTCAGCTGGACTATTACATGTTCTTTTACTTCTCTCACCACATAGCAACTTCTCTCTAGAAATGCTTATATATATGTATATAGGACAGTTGAGCTAGCAGAAATGGGTGTTTTTTTATATGGGAGGCGACAGATAGAAGAGATGATACGTTGTATCACTTATCACTGATAGTTGATCTCAGTGATGATAAGTTGCAGGTGCAGGAGATGACTTATATGATAAGTACAGTGACACATGGGGTCCACTAAGCCGGCTTCAATTCGTCTTTTAAATCGGCTCGAAATCTGAAGCAGCCAGCTGTCTCTCAACTTGGACGAAAAATTGCAGGGAACTCGAGATAATGCGGGAAATAGCCTTGATTCTTTAAATTTTCCTTATAAAAAAATTATGCTCCACATAACATAACTAATTCTTTGGTGTTTGAACTACTATAATTTGTCTTCACGTCAAAAAAAACTACTCCTCTTATTTTAAATATAAAACTTATTTTATTATATAAATTAAATTATAAAATAAATTTTATATTTAGAACAGAAAGAGTACTATAATTTGTCTGAGGTCAAAAAAAGACCCAAAAAAATTTAGTATAACATGTACTCCTCTGGTCCTATTTATAAGGCACTTCCAATATATTTCACACAGACCAAGAAAAACCTTAAATTGTATTAACTCTTCATTAAAATATAACAACTTTCTAACTTTAGCCCTATTTAATATACACTCCTTTCAAAAAAAACTATCTACACTATAATAAATGAATGACAATATGGTACATTCATAGTAAAAATTAATGAAGTGACTTATAAATAGAACCAAAAAAACTTCATCTCTTTGCCCTATAAATAGGAACAGAGGAGTAATAATTGCTAGTTTCTTTTTTAAATTCATGCCATATATATAACCTTTTTAATATGCGAAAGACACTATTTTGAAAATTCCCTAAGAGTATTTGGACCTCATAGGTATCACTTTAAACTTGCCCAAATATTTTGCATTTTAAGAGGAAATCAATATATCATATATTTAGAGATAGATAAATTACGAATGTGAGACTAATATTAACAATTAAGAATTTTTACTCTTCATATGCACTCCCTTTTTTCTTTTAAAGTTACACTATATCGATTTTAATAAGAGTAAAATTAAAAGCTTGTTTAATCTTAGGTACTGTTACTGAGTTTTTAAATTCGATTTAATTTTACTTCCAACTTTGTAACTTAAGCGGTATGAAATTTTTCTTGACAATACTAAAAATAACTTTAAAAAGGAACAATATATATGCCTTCGTTCCTTTTCATTAAAAAAAAAAAAGCAACTAGCACATGTGGTTTGTTTCTATTTATAAGAGAAATTAGAGGATATTTCAAACTTTTTTTGTTAATCTTTTTCATTTAATTACTCATTTTAATATTGATACGTTTATTATCACCTGAGCTTCGAAGGATACTCTCCACCACACGTTCTTCTTCTTTCACTATTCTCTTTATTTTAAAATTTTCTTTATTTTTTCCGTCAAACTCATTCCTTATATATAATGGTATTTTAAAGAAATTTACAATTTTTTCATAATTAATTTTAGCAAATGTTTTTATCAATATAATTGGATTAATTATTTTTCATAAAAAGAACAAGAGGATTATTATAATAATTTCACTTTAAATCCAAACTTGGCACGAGGAGTTCTTTGGTGGAGGAGCATATAATAATTGTTTAGTGTTTGTCATGGGATGTACATTTATATATTTAATAATACAAAGATGAATCCTATGGCTGAAAAGTAGAAAGTGGGCAACGAGGAGTGAGCTGATGACTAAATTGTACTCTTTATATTTTTAATTATTGATTAGACGTGGGTCCCATGTACTTGTACAAAATTTTAGAAATAAGAGATACTCCTTTGGTCCTATTTATAAGACAGAGCAAAAAAATATTTTTTGATCTTATTTATAAGAAACTGAGAATTTCTTTTCTGTATAGACATACAATTTTACCTTTTACTTATTACTCCCTCCGTTCCTTATTATAAGAGACGAATAACCGAATTATGTTGATCAAAAAAACAGTTAAAATTAGTTAAGAACAATGAATGGGTAAAAAGTATAATTTTTTTTCCAAAAATACCCTCATTAATAAGGAGAGAGAGCATGAGAGAGAACAATAGTAAATTCTTAAAAGAAAGAGAAGTGGGAAGGAGAGAGAGTGTGAGTTGGAGACAATAAATATGGGTAAAATAGAAAATCAACACAAAAAAGTAAAGACAACTTTTAAGTGTCTCTTATATTTAAGAACATGCTATAAGCACCAAATGTCTCTTATAATAAGGAACGGAGGGAGTATTGTATTAATTTTGTTTATATGAAATATAATGTATATTAGATAGGGATATAAAATTAGAAAGTTATTGAAGCTTAAATAAAAGTTAACAAAACTTAAGTTTTTCTTTATTCTATGTGAAACATGTTGGGAGTGATTTGTAAATAAAATTAAAGAAATATTGTTTTAATGTTGGCCAAAAAAGAAGGTGTTGTTTTAACTTTTATGTAATTTAATCCTAATAAATAGAAGAGTTAATTAAATATTTAATTTAATCTTAAATATAAAATTTTAATTATTTTATTTTTACTATTTATTTATTTTATTCTCAAATCACTTGTACGAGGATTACACATACTTAAAAGCTTTTATCAAATAGTTTTAAAAAATTAATATATATTTATTACAAATAACAAATCTAATTAATTTCTTTAACGTTTTTAAATGAGTTATCTAACTCTTAAACTAAAGAGGTAGTATGTTAATATTATTTCTTTCTTACAACTTATATTTAATGGTATTTTTATGCAATTACTAAAACTTTAAAAAATTGCATCATTATTAAATTTTAATTATTGATCCATATTAAAAATAATAAAATGATAGTATTACAGATTAAATAAATTGAATTGCGTGCATTACAATGACTGAGAGAAATACTAACCAGAAAGCTGTATTGCAATGTGGCCAAATTATGCCCATTATTATTATGATCATGATTATTAGTAATTAGTATTAGTATTATTACTTTGAAAGCTATGGAAATAATAAACCTATTGCGTACGATAATTGCCGAGAAAGTGACATTTATGAAGGCTAGGATCCCCTCGGAAACGACAAAATTTATAGGACCTGGCCCCTCGAAGAGTTTGCCCCAGATTTGGGATTATATTACGGGGGATGCCATTAGGGTGAACTGTGACAGCCCCAAGATGCGGTACTTTTGTATCGTCACGTGAAACTGTTGAGTGTTGAATTGATCGTTTCGGAACCATAAGCGAGAAAAATAGCTTAATTTCTCTCCTACCCGTACGACACGATACATAGAAAGTAACGATAAAGTCGGAACTTAGTCAAGAAGCCGTTGATTAATATGGTAAATAGTTTTATTATCTAAATATAAAAATTAGTTAATTAATTTAAATAAATTAAAATAATAAATTAAATTAGTTATTTGTAATTAATAAATATTATATTTTTTAAAATATATTTATTAATGAAGTATATTGACTAGAATTATTATATTAGAAAGACTATCTTAAAAAATATATAAATATTAAAAAAACAAATTCGGGTTTTGTATTTATGATCAAAATTAAAAATCAAACATAATCTTATATTAAGAATTGAAGGTGATATCTTATAAGAAGAAGGATATAAATTTGAATCTCGAAAAACATATTTATTGAAAAGACTTTAATTATAATGTTCCGGATCCAATAAAAATTAGTTACACTTATAACTTCACAATTAAGTTATGAAAAAAGGTCCGAACTCAAGCGATAAAGATGATTAATAATAATCTCCAATTGTTCCCAGAGACTATATTTTTGTACATATCTAAAAAAATATAAATACCATAACTCACTCTTTTTATTTTTATCTCGTTAATTAAACAGTTAAGGTACATGTAACATCTTAAAATATTTTGTCAGATACATCTAATATCTTAAAATATTTTTTTGATACATTCAGCACATTCAATGTCCTAATAATTTGATTAGATTAAAAAAATTAGATAAGTTACTTAATTATAAGAAATATGACATTTTTTTAAATACCACAATCATTTTTCTTAAAATCCTCCCTCAATGTCCTGCTTGATTATGTATCAATAGAAGTAATTTAAAAAAATTAATAAAAATGATAAATAGATCTTATATTTAGGATTAAGATCAACTCAACAATTAGATCTTATATTAAGAACCAGAAGAGTATATATATATATGATTTGTGAGATACATACCCATATAGATAGACTATCTCTGATTTGAGAAAATTAAAAAAATATATTAAATTATTTTAAAGTATTTATATTTATTATTTTTCTTTAAACTAATATGCCTCGCTTATAAATTAATATATAATCTAATGACATACACAAATATTTTAGAAATATTATAGAACATGCTATAATTAAATAATTTTATAACATTTTTAAATTTTTTTAAATTAATTAATTGAATATTATTTTAATAAGAAAGTGTGAAAATGTGTTGTGGGAGATGGTAGAATTTGGATAGAATTAAAATCATAATTTTAAAAATAAACATGTAAAAAAATTTATCTCATGAAAAAGTGTTTTTTTGCTGTTGGCCAAACACCGCTACCCTGATTGGGTTGGTGTCGCTGTCAACGGCGTACGTCTGCCTCTTGTTCTTTTCTCCACGCAGCCAATAATAAAATAATGAATAAGGATTTATGAAATTTTTTTTAAATACGACATTGGGTTTGAAAAATTATTCTTTAATTCAAACCCAAACATTGTCAAAATCAAAACAAGAATGAGATTTTAACAACTTTGAATTGGAATTTTCAACCATCGTACTTTTTTATACTCTCTTTATTTTTCTTGGTGAATCTATTGTCGCTTTTGAAATTTTTATAACTTCAACATATTTATGGCTTTAATACTTTTGACGGAAAAATTAATTATATTTAGATATTTTATCTTTAAATGATTGATATCTCAATTTATTATAACAGTGCATTTGGATAAATATTAAAGACAAGAATACATTACCAACGGGGGTTGGCGCAGTTGGGTAGGCAACTGCGCCACAATCCTCCTTACCTGGGTTCGATCCCTGGTAAGGAGATTGTAAAGAATCTCCGGTGGTAGCTCCCTCCCCTGAGGTACTGCCAAAGGCAGGTTTCCTTTCGGGCCTATTCGATTGGGGGCGCCAGGACTAGTCGGTTGTCGAGGGCCCATGCTGGTAAATCTGGCGTTGGCCTTCAGGTTAACGCCGGATACCTGGAAGGTGGTGCAATCGAAGGCCAAAAATGGTCCAAGCATTCATCAAAAAAAAAAAAGACAAGAATACATTTGTAAAATATTATTAGCCTGGTCCTTAATGCAAGACATAATTAACTAATTAAGTATATTAAGGATATTAATTAAATTAGTTAATATAATATTTTTTTGTTAAAACACTTTAAACATCTTACTAATTTCCTCCCTCACTCTTAACAATAATGAACACACAGTTCGGTTAATTCTATCTTATACAAAGAATTGGAGGTAATAATTAAGAAAGATTTATTCTTTAACCTCAATGCTTTGAGGGATTATAGGGTACGTTCCTTTCTGAAAAAAATTGCCTTTTTAATTTGAAGGAAAGTGTTATTTTAATATTTATATTAAAACTGCTAAAGAAGTGTGCTGAGTTTAGAGCCTTGGCTTGCCCTAGCTAAAACCACTAACTTAGCCGGTACTTTATTTTTTTTTGGGGGATAATTATAATAAGGTCTAAAAAAAAAATTTAAAAAAAATCTCATAACAACTGAACAGCGTATAATGACAAGTTCTTCGTAACAGAAAATGATAATAGGTTTTAACTTTTACTTGTCATTAAAACTTTTTAGTAATTATTTTTCTTGTTCAGAATTTCACAGTCATCCTCCACTAATTTTTTTAGAAAAAATAGTCATGGAAGAAAAATAATATAGGAGAGCCGTGGATGAGATTGATATGGTTCTCCCACCATTGCTTTCTGTTGCTTTCTTCCCACCGAACGAAGTAACACCACAAGTGCTTCTGTCTCTTTCGTTTTCTTTCATCACTTTCTTTCCCTTCTTAATTTGTTTCATATTATTCGTGAAAGAAAGAAAGAGAGAAAGAAATCAGAATGTGAAGAAGGAGACCTAGAGGCTGTGGAAGTTAAAAAGTTGACGTCATTCATTCATGGAGGATTCCTTTTGCAATAACGCATATACAGAAATAACAATTGGGGGGGAAACAATAAGGAAACTTCGTCCCAAAGAGAAAAGAATAAAGAGCAGGGAATCCTTAGCTGCCAAGGGTGGTCCCACCATCCACTTTGATAATGAAAAGCATACATGTCTAACATGCACACCCAAAGTCACAAACACACAGGGTAGGTGAGCTCTTAAATATAAAAACTACTCCCTCTGTTTCTTATTATAAGAGACGAATAACCGAATTACGTTGATAAAAAAAAACAGTAAAAATTAGTTGAGAATAATTAATGTGTAAAAAGTATAATTTTTTTTCCAAAAATACCCTCGTTAATAAGGAGAGAGATATTGGAGAGGACAATGGTAAATTATTAAAAGAAAGATAAGTGGGAAGGAGAGAGAGTGTGAGTTGGAGACAATAAATATGGGTAAAATAGGAAATCAACACAAAAAAGTAGAGACAACTTTTAAATGTCTTTTATATATAGGAACATGTCATAAGCATCAAATGTCTCTTATAATAAGGAACGGAGGGAGTAGTATATAAGGTTTTTCCAAACTCTCCTTACGCTCTTTGGCCCACAAAAAATGTATTGGGTATGTTTGGGATAGCAATGAAAATATCTTATAAGTACGTTTTATGTAAGTTGAGATAAAACTTCTATTATGTATTTGTCTTGTATTTCTTAAATTATGATTGAAAAGCTACTTATAAACTGTTTGAAACAAGCCTATTGTTATTTACAAGTCAATTGTTGTCAAAAGTCAAAACCAGTTTAAGTGTTATCATGGATCCCGATTTAGGATTTATTGGCAAAAAAAATCCCGATTTAAAATTTCGTAATTTTCACAACCTTTATTTATTATTTTTCTTTAGCTGATAAAGAGTACGTTGACCCATTCTCAATAAGAAAATTATATTGGTTCAATTTTCCTTGTAAATGTGAGGATCTCGTTAATGTATAATTTATTGTATATTTATAAGTACCATTTAAGTGGTAAGATATATGTTCCATCTCAATGAGAGGCTTGTGCAAACAATCCTATGTTATCAGTTATTCCATTATTGATAAAATAACCTCACAAACTTAAATCACATGTCAGTACATTAAATCATATGCAAATAGTCCTTCTGTGATAGTACTATTTGGCCATTTTATTAAAACAACAGATAAATTAACAATAAGAGGCTATTTAATTTGCCGGAGGGGCTTATTATAAAATTTAAAAGGTGACATCATTTTATTAAATTTTAATATAAAGTTAATTTAATGTTGCTCTTAATTTCAATAAAATATGTTGAAAGTATCTTAGATGTTATTTGCCTTTAGGTTTGTTGATTCATCATATGGACCACGATTTGTATACCATATCCATAATTCCTTCGTTATTAAAACAACAGACAAGGTTTTTTTTCCTTCGTTATTAACTATGACTTTTGTTGTAACCAAAAAAAAAAAGCTATGACTTTTGTCGGTGGCAATAAAAAAAATGTGATTTTTGTTGCAAGATTTCACCAATTCTTTTTTTTTTTCTTTTTTAAAAGGAGACAGCTAAAATTTCATCCAGACGCGTCATTTGTCGACTTCTAAAACGCTGTAACGCTATTCTAAACTTGGAATTAAAATTTATACCTTTTGAAAATAAATTGCACCTAATCTTTCAACAATAAATATTTCTTTTTCTTTTGGTAAAACTATACAATAAATATTTCAATGGAGAGTTGGTGATCAATTTTTCCTTAAAATTTACAAGTATAAATCACCAATATTTATATGTGTATAGTACGGTGGAACCAATTTCAGTACTCATCACCTTGATGAGCACCTTAAACTCATCAGATTTGAACTGTCTATGTCTGATTTGAACGATCCAAATTTAAAATCTTTAATTAATTACTTTTAAATAAAAAAACTATTTTTTAAAAGAAGATAGTTAAGATATTGTCTTTATTTTCAATTTTATACATATTAAAATAATTATTTTAAACAAATAAAAAAAATCAGATCTAAACTATCTAAATAAGATATGAATTATCCAGATAGGATGAATTTCAAGTACTCATCAAACCAAACTGGTTCCATAGGAGGGCCCATCATATTAGCGAATGGAAGCAGCTTTTTCAATAAAAGGGGTCCTCATCGTTTTCCATATCTGCCTTTCATTTAATTGTTTGCCATATTCTATCTTCGTAATTGGAAAGAGCCTTTACAAAAAAAATGTTTTATCTCTCACCTCGAAGGAGTGTTCACATATAGAAACAAAAAAATAGCGTTTGGAAAAACTCAAAAAGTCCAGCTTTGCAAAAGCAACATTCTTCCAATGTCCATATCACATTTTATAAATTTTGAAAATAAATAAATAAATGAAGTGTAAGTGGGAAGTACATGGACTGACCTTTATTTTATCTAATTCTTTTTTTTGCCAAAATTATTTTAAATATTTCACACTTCTCGTGGTTTGAGTTGTGCGAGACACCTATAAGGTAACATGACATTGACATCCAAGTCATAACCCCGTAAGTCATAATGCCCACTTAACGTACAGCTTGCACATTTTATAAACCCTCCGTTTTTATAAAATACTTTTCCGATCATTAGTAAAAGAATTATTTAAATAATTTAATTAGATTAAAGAAGTTAGATAAGTTAATTAATTATAAAGAAATATGACATGTTTTTCCTAAAACACCAGAATCATCTTTCTTAATATCTTCCATCCCTCTTTTACTTTATTATGGTTGACGGAGTATCCATAAGGGTAATTTAAAAAAAATTAATAAATATAAAAAATAGGTACTATATTTAGAACCAAAATCAATTACGCAATTAGATCCTATAATAAAGACCGGAAGAGTAACTTATAAGCATTTTTTTAATTATAATTTATAAAAATCAGAATAAATATGTAAAGATAATTTTATCTTAACTTGCATGAAATATGCTTTTATAAGTGATTTCAAATTGGGCCTAAAAGATTGACAGGATTAATAATAATAGTTTTTTATTTTTACCCTTTCTTAAAGAGGGGAGATGATTTTAAATAAATGAAAGAAAGGAGAGAATTTTCCTATCACATTTTTTTAACAAGAATAAAATAGGTAACTTTATCAATTTGAAACGGATTTAATAACTTAACTAACATTTCTTGATTTGTGGGAAAGCTTGACTAATGTTTCTAAATGGAGGGAGTAATAAACCGAAAAATATTCTTTTCCTTGGAGTTTTATTTACGTAAATGCAATTATTACTACGTGGCCTTTAAAGAAGCAAAACTTTATAATCACCGTCTGCAGATATTTATAAGGAAAAATTGTAATTAGGTCTCATCTAAGGAAATTAAATATAAAAAAATCTCTTGAAATTATGAAATTATTTTAAAGTCTGAAGAGACTTTTTTGTAATAAATTTTATTTGTTTATTTGCCAAACTACCCTTCTTTTTTTTTTTAAAGTTTGCATTGACAACTGAAAAAGCAGTGGTTGACAACTTAGGGTGCAAACACATTTTCTCAGCATATCACACTTTAAGTTGTCAAACCAGCTATGATAATTGTTAATCCTTGCACCATAAATTGTTAACCGCTACTCTTTTAGTTATCAATGCAAACTTTAAAAAAAAAGAAGAAGGGTAATTTGGTAAATAAACAAATAAAATTTATTATAAAAAAGTCTCTTAGGACTTTAAAATAATTTTATAATTTCAAGAGATCTTTTTGTATTTAATTCTTTATATGGGATCTGATTATAATTTTCTCTTATGAATATCTGCAGATGGTGATTATGAAGTTTTGCTTCTTTACGTAAATAAAACTCCAAGGAAAAGAATATTTTTCGGTTTATTACTCCCTCCATTTAGAAACATTAATCACACCTTAAGTTGTCAAGCCTCTCATGGTAGTTATCAATCGTTATATCTTAAGTTATCAACTACTACTCTTTCAGTTGTCAATACAAACTAAAAAAAGAAGTATAATTTGGTAATTAAACAAATAAAATTTATTACAAACATGTTCCTTAAAACTTCAGAATAATTTCATCATTTTAAGAAACCTTTTTTTATTTAATTTCAATTCTTCCTATTCATAATGCTATCTTGTGAGTTAAGTGAGGATCTAAAAATTTGTTAAATTCTTAATTACAGAACTTTAGTCAATTTTTCTTATTAATATTAATAGTTGATTAATTTTTAAATTAAAAAAGAATAAATATATATTACTTATGCGAAAGAAAAATACATTAATATTAGAAAAATTTATATCAACCCTCAACCATCTAACTTGACGCAATGTTTTAATCACATAATATTATATCTATATATTTATTCCTTATATAATTTGGAAAGAATTAAAAAAATATCTTTAAATTTCAAATTTTCAAATCAATCTTTTTACTATACTTTAATAACAATCGACAATATTCAAAAAGTAAATAACAACAAATTTTTATAATTATTTTTATTTAAATTTTTTAATAATTTATTATTATGCCAGGAGGCAGTTTGAAGTAATGTCTTTCACCCACCATTTATAAACCTTTATTCCATTTAAATTTTTTAAGGTAATTTTTGAACCTGCATTTAAACATTACAGTTTAAAATAATCCAAGAAACACGTGTAAATAAAACATCGTAAGATTAATTTTGGAATCTATCACGTGTGTGTTTGTGAAGATCACAGATATACTTAATGAAATTATAGATTCGAGTTATCACAAAATTAATTTATATTTTTATCTGCATGAAAATAAATGCGTGTACGATAATATTTCATTAAAAATAGAAGGAAACTTCGAAGTTGCTTGAGTTGGAATACAGCTGTGATGCTGACAACAATTTAGACAAATATGACCATATATCAAATAACATGAAGGGTTAATATAATATTTGTTCCATCAAATTTTTTTTTATTTTGGTTTTGATTTATCAGGTTTTAAATCATAGGTTTTGATTCTTTAAGAGACAAAACAGTTCAGTTTTTATTAAATTATAAGAATCAATATTTTAAATAGAAAAAAATTTGACGGACCAAAACTTATTATCTGAAATTAGGTCCTATAATAAAGACCGGAAGAGTAACTTATAAGCAGTTTTTAATTATAATTTATAAAAATCAGAATAAATATGTAAAGATAATTTTTTATCTTAACTTGTATGAAATATGCTTTTATAAGTGATTTCAAATTGGGCCTAAAAGATTGACAGGATTAATAATAATAGTTTTTTTATTTTTACCCTTTCTTAAAGAGGGGAGATGATTTCAAATAAATGAAAGAAAGGAGAGAATTTTCCTATCACATTTTTTTAACAAGAATAAAATAGGTAACTTATCAATTTGAAGCGGATTTAATAACTTACTAACATTTCTTGATTTGTGGGAAAGCTTGACTAATGTTTCTAAATGGAGGGAGTAATAAACCGAAAAATATTCTTTTCCTTGGAGTTTTATTTACGTAAATGCAATTATTACTACGTGGCCTTTAAAGAAGCAAAACTTTATAATCACCGTCTGCAGATATTTATAAGGGAAAATTGTAATTAGGTCTCACTTAAGGGAATTAAATACAAAAAAATCCTAAAATCATAAAATATTTTAAAGTCCCAAGAGACTTTTTTGTAATAAATTTTATTTGTTTATTTACCAATTACCTTTTTTTTAAGTTTGCATTGACAACTGAAAGAGCAGTGGTTGATAACTTAGGGTGCAAACACATTTTCTCAGCATATCAAACTTAAGTTGTCAACCAACTGTGATAGTTATCAATGCCCTTGCACCCTAAGTTGTCAATCATTGATTTTTCGGTTATCAATACAAACTTTTTTTAAAAAAAAGAAGGGTAATTTGGTAAATAACAAATAAAATTTATTACAAAAAAGTCTCTTGAGACTTTAAAATAATTTCATGATTTTAAGAGATCTTTTTATATTTAATTTCCTTAAGTGGGACCTAATTGTAATTTTTCCTTATAAATATTTGCAGACGGTGATTATAAAGTTTTGCTTCTTTAAAGGTCACGTAGTAATAATTGCATTTACGTAAATAAAACTCCAAGGAAAAGAATATTTTTCGGGTTTTACTCCCTCCATTTAGAAACATTAATCACACTTTAAGTTGTCAAACCAGCCATGATAGTTGTCAATCCTTGCATCCTAAGTTGTCAACCACGTTTTTTCAGTTGTCAATGCAAACAAAAAAAAAAAAAAAGATAATTTGGTAATTAAACAAATAAAATTTATTACAAAAAGTCCTTTAGGATTTAGAATAATTTCATGATTTTCAAAAACCTTTTT